>NC_086448.1:580623478-580923478 GCF_028390025.1 Pseudophryne corroboree
ATGAGTTTCTTTTATTTGGTGAAGTGTGTTTGCTGCCTGTATGCCATTAAATACTCGCACAAACTCTGCATACTTCCTGCTTTGTCCTGACTTTAACAGCGACCTTGTTACACTGTGGTGGCTGCAGTACGGGGACTGCTTGAACTACACTAGACGCCAACAGTGTGGTGGGGACATCACCTATACAATGGTAACCGTGAGTAGGCCGATCGGCTGAGGGGAATTTTGTACATTTATTTTTTAAATGGACAGTACGGCAATAGCCGTTGATGTTGTGTGTGCAGCATAGACAGTGGCGGATTTAGGGGGTGGCGTGATGGGGTTGTTCTACCCCCCTACAACTCCATAGCTCTCCTCCCCCTCCTCATCTGTGCCCATGTGCAGCCGCGTCGCTGCCGGCTTCCGTCCGCTGCAGTAACAGACGATCAGCTCAGACGCGGAGCAGAGAGCTTTGTGCCCGGCTCATGCCTGAACCCTCTGCCATGGCCCAGGTGTTATAGAACGCCTGCTTGATGTTGCGATCAAAGCGCAGCTGCAGCAGTCCTGGAGGGAGCGGTAATAGGCAGGTCGGACAGCTTAGGGGCCACTGCCGGGAAGCTGCGGGAGTGTCCACGATGTCCTGCTGGGTGGGAGGGCCGGGGATCCAGGAGGTGACCATGCTGCTGGCTGCCTGGGTGCAGCTCCTCATTAACATCATCAGCCCTATCTGAGGAGGGAGTCCCGGGCCACTTTATCACTGCTACTGGATCTATTGTGCGCTGTTCCCACTTCCTCCCATCATGTGCACGGCTGCTCCCAGCAGGCCGCCCGTGTGTGTATGTGTGTGCATACAGTACATACAGTTTTGTGTGTAACAGGGCAGCAGGTTTTCCCACTGATATCTGAGAGCAGCTGAAAAGTTATTATCCAATTAACCAGTCACACTCTGCCCATATCTCGCTCTCTATATTACACCATAAGCTAGGATAGACTCATATGTGATGGCTAATTATATACCATTATTTCCAGTTAATTAGTTGGAGGAGCTATGCTTAGGGGGGGGGAGGGGTCATCATTCTTACATCGCCCCCCCTAAAAGTAAAGTCTAGATCCGTCAGTGAGCATAGGGTGGTTATAAACACTGGCTTATCATTGTGCATATATTAAACTGGCCACATTACACTACGCCTTCCTCTAAGAGCAAGATGGAGGAAATATTCCGGACACTAACCTCCTTATTATATGCACAACAGACTACACAGGAGCAATTGGTAAGCTTCCTCAAGTCCAAAAATGAGGAATCTACCTATGGTCAGGTAAAAAATGTCTGTCGGTGATGACCCAGAGACATATATCCTTATTTTTGAACGAGTGGAAAAAAGTTTAAAGTGGCCACAAGCCTGCTGGGCAGACAAACTAGCACCTTACCTTACTGGGTAGTCACAGGAAGCGTACCCAGACTTGCCAGATAATGAAGCTGCTAACTATGAGAGAGTCAAAACAGCCATTCTGCAACTAAAATGTAAGTGGAACTGTTATACATCCACTCCTGGTGTGCAGCTCACGATCCCCATCTCCTCCACATACCTCTCCCCTCATCCCCCCAGAGTGACTGTGAACTTGCCCTGCTAAGGCCCTACACGACTGAGAGTACACCCTGCGGGCTGTCATCGGGAAACGGCTACGCAGGCGGCCGCGACCTTTGGCCGGGTCGCGCACAGTTCGGCCGAGTCGTGGATCCTGTGACCCCCATCCTCCAACTAACTGCTGCGACCCCCAGCGGACCCCCGGCCACCCTGAATCCCTCTATTACCTCCTGAGGACCTCCCCCAAAGCCGCGACCTATTTGAAAAGCCTAGCTGAGGCACATTATATGAACTGCCTCCCTTGCTACTCTGCGGCGGTCATCTTCCTAACGGCCGCTGGTGCCAACGCGGCCTTCTCACCGAGGCTATGTGAACGCCAAAAGTGGAACGTGACCAACTGGGTTCTATACGCTGCCACACTGCTGACTCCAATGCTTACAGGCGCTCGCCTGACGTATACTATGCTATAATATGACCAAGCCACGCAGAGGGGATAGTGGGTTATACTTCTAATTGGGATATGTCCTAACGTTTTCTTCCTCGAGGCCCTGTTATGGACTCTGCTCTCTTCACTCAGACAAATGACAAGACGGCGCCGCTCTGGTAACGCATCAAAAGCCAAGTCCACAACCACACAAGCTGCAGCCTTTCATACTCTATTTGGCACCCCCGTTCCTGACCCCATCACCTCCACCCCTCTCACTGACTCCTTGTCGTCAACCATCATGGAGGATACCGAGGCCCCGCCCTCTCCAAAACATCGCCAAACTGGGTCTGTCAGTAAAGACTCTGCCGATATGGCGGCGGTTCTCATACAGCTACGCTCTCTTCCGACTCGCCAAGACATCCAACAAGATTTGTCCAACATGGAAAAAATTATTCATGACTCCCTACAAGCGAGTCTCTCCACCATCCAGTCTGATCTCACGCAAGTAGCAAACAGAGTGGTCGACCTGGAAGATCACAGAGATGAGACGGACTCTAAACTCGCCGACCTCCACGATCTTGTATCTCGATACTCACGTACCACCACTGAAATGAGACGTAGACTGGACGATATAGATAACAGAGGTAGGCGGAATAACTTGAGGGTCAAAGGTCTACCCGAAGATGTGCAGCCCCAGGGCTTGGTTGCGGCGCTGACTACAATATTCAATGGCCTTCTTGGTGCCGACCCCAGCTCTCAAATAGTGTTTGACAGAGCACATCGGGCACTACGACCGAGAGGAGCGCCCACGGAGCGACCTAGAGATGTCATCTGCCGACTACATTACTTTCAAGTGAAAGAGACTATTCTACAAAAATCCAGACAGGCCTCGACCATAGATTTTAAAGGCCACCACATACAGATTTTCCAGGACCTTTCCTGGGTGACCCTACAACAGAGGCGTCTTCTCCACCCCCTTACGGAAGCTCTTCGAAAAAAGGATATTAGATTCCGCTGGGGCTTTCCTTTAAGCGTCCAAGTCACCCGAGATGGGAACCGATATGTTCTCGAGGACTATGAAGGTGTCCCGTCATTCTGCAACGCATTGGGTCTACCGTTAATCTCACTGCCAAATTGGACGGACCCCCTGCAGCTTCCCACTACGGCACTTCCTCGCAGGGAACCTTGGAAAAGAGTGGGCGCCTCCAGACGACGCAATCGGACTGGCAGAATTGATGAAACATCTGAGATTTCATGACCGCGTTTATCATCCTACATTGTGATATCCTTTTTTAGGTTACCTCACTGAAGGCTCACATAGATCTTTTTACTGGTTATTGAATATATGAGCTTCAACTGCCCAGAGATTGCCTACTAGTGTCTTAATGTTAGAAGCTAATTACGTACCTAACCTGGGAGGCTTCTTGTGGGCTGAGTGGGATTAGGTGGCGAGATGGGAGGAGGTGGTTGATTGGTTTCCCTCCGCCCATTTCCTTCCTGATCATGATGTATCCCTTTAAAATACCCTTTTACTTAACTATCTAAAATTGTTGAACCCGGTATCACCCTTTGGACCCCCCTCTCTGCTGTACATTTCTTAGACCATGGGATGCGCAATTTATACCCATGGCTATCAATGCAGAGACTGCTACAGGTTGAGTATCCCATATCCAAATATTCCGAAATACGGAATATTCCGAAATACGGACTTTTTTGAGTGAGAGTGAGATAGTGAAACCTTTGTTTTTTGATGGCTCAATGTACACAAACTTTGTTTAATACACAAAGTTATTAAAATATTGTATTAAATGACCTTCAGGCTGTGTGTATAAGGTGTATATGAAACATAAATGAATTGTGTGAATGTACACACACTTTGTTTAATGCACAAAGTTATTAAAAATATTGGCTAAAATTACCTTCAGGCTGTGTGTATAAGGTATATATGTAACATAAATGCATTCTGTGCTTAGATTTAGGTCCCATCGCCATGATATCTCATTATGGTATGCAATTATTCCAAAATACGGAAAAATCCGATATCCAAAATACCTCTGGTCCCAAGCGTTTTGGATAAGGGAGACTCAACCTGTATTATATGTTGTTGTCTATATTTCTTTTTTTGTTTCTCCATTTCTTTTTCTATGTTAAAATAGCTATGTCTTTCTTTCTTTCCTCATGTGTTTACCCACCTACCCCCCCCCCCCTCCCGTGCCACTATCAATTCCAGGTTATTTATGGTGCGGCAATCTGTCGGAATCGTAGTCAAGGCATATCGTTCAGCCAGTTGATCCATGCTTTCTTTTCAATATGGCTAGCTTAAAAATTGTTTCATACAATGTGAAAGGTTTAAATATCCCAGAAAAGAGATCAGGCTTACTACACACCTTACATACTGATGGAGCAGAGGTTGTTTTCTTACGAGAAACACATTTCAAGCAGGGGGCCTCCCCGGGTATTCGCTCTCGTCATTTTCCCAATGGTTACTTTAATGATTATTCTGGAGCGAAGGCTAGGGGTGTTGCCATTCTTTTTGCCAAGCATCTGAGACTGCTAGATGTTTCCGAAATGTTGATAGGTGATGGGAGGGGGATTCTGGTTAGAGCTTCCATAACCCATCAGACATTCATCTTTGTGAATCTCTACCTTCCTAACCGAGGACAAACTCTTAGGGAATCATTAGAACTAATAGAGCAAAACCTGATGGGTACCTTGGTAGTGGGAGGAGATCTTAATTGGGTCCTTGAACCCCGCTTGGATTCCTCCTCTGGGTCCCCACGGAATACTCTTAGAGAGTCCAGACGATTTAGAGCTGTTCTGCATGATTTTCAACTGGTTGACGCTTGGCGTCTTCTGCACCCTTCAGATAGAGACTTTACTTTTTACTCACCCCCACATAACTCATATTCACGAATAGATTGCCTCTGCGTGCACCATGCCCATCTGGATCTATTGATTGATGCAACTATCGGCCAAATAACAATATCAGACCATGCCCCAATTACACTCACACTTTCTCTCCGCCATTCCCCCCCAAAACACTGGCGCTGGCGTTCAATGAACAACTCCTTCGAGACCCTGTTTGCCGAGCCCAAATTGAGACAGCAATAGACGACTACATCTCTTTGAATACGACTGATGATGTATCCCCGGTTACATTATGGGAGGCACATAAATGTGTGATTAGAGGCCAGTGCATACAACTAGGCTCGCGCCTGAAAAAACAGAAGGTTGAGTGTAGAAACGCCTTACTAGAGAAAATAAAAAAACTGGAACTGACTCATAAGTCCACGTTGGCGTCGGACACATTTGCTGAACTCCAAACAGTGAGGCAAGCTCTTGCTACTTTACTCAGCGACGGAACCCGCAGGGCGTTCCGTAAATGTCGACATAAATATCATAGATGGGGAAACAAACCCGGTAGACTTCTGGCACATGCTCTTAGAGCTCAGAGATCTCTAACATACATACCTAAACTCACGGGTGCTGACGGGGTATCCCGGAACTCTGATACAGAGATAGCAGAGATTTTCCATAACTATTACTCAGCCTTATACAACCTGACCTCTACGCGGACATTAACTGCACGCAAAGAGCACAAATATAACATACAGAAGTTTTTGGAGGAAGTCACTTTCCCGACTCTTCCAACGGACATTGCTCGGGCCCTAGATGATCCTTTTACTGGGGAAGAATTGCAGGCTGCTCTAAAGTCGTCTCCTAACGGTAAAAGCCCAGGGCCGGATGGTTTCCCAGTCACATATTATAAGGCCTTTCAAGATAAACTCGGTCCCCTTCTCCTGCAGGCCTGCAATGCCATATCATCGACGGCTCCTTTATTGAGCCAGTCCTTGAGCGCCCATATTACTGTCAACCCAAAGGACTCTAAAGACCCGACGCTCCCTTCCAGTTATAGGCCGATATCGCTATTAAATGTAGATGTTAAATTATTTGCAAAACTCATGACTAATCGCCTTAAGCCATTACTGCCAGATATACTACACCCTGACCAGGTCGGCTTTGTTATTGGCAGAGAGGCAAGAGATAATACAATTAGAGTCATTGATCTGATAGCGCACGCGCAGATAACCGATACTCCCCTCATGCTCCTTTTAACAGACGCTGAAAAGGCCTTTGATCGGGTAGATTGGGATTTTATGGAGGTAATGCTTCGGCGCTTGGGTTTGGGAGATGTTTTCCTGCAGAGGATTCTCTCATTATATAGAGCCCCGTCTGCTCGGGTTAGGGTGAATGGCGTCCTTTCTGAACCCATATCAATCTCCAACGGCACACGCCAGGGTTGCCCGCTATCACCCCTAATTTTTGTTCTATGCATGGAGGCCCTGGCTCGTGCGATTAGATGCAACCCTAACATTGCGGGCCTGCAGGTGGGCAAAACTGACCATCGTCTGGCCCTCTTTGCAGATGACTTATTGGCGGTCATAACAAATCCTTTGATTTCACTACCCAACCTTATGAAAGAGTTCGCGCGGTTCGGAGACATGTCGAACTTTAAAATTAATTATTCGAAATCCATGGCAATGAATGTCACGCTCCCACCTGCCACGGCATCCCTCTTGTCGCAATCATTCCAATTCACATGGCAAAAATCCCATATCACATATTTAGGAATTCAAATCCCATCGGCACTCAACACTATAGCTACTATTAATCATACCCCTCTACTTCGCAAACTGAGACAGGAGATGAGGCACTGGCTCACGCAGAGGTTCTCATGGCTAGGCCGTATAAATATAGTGAAGATGAACGTTCTCCCCAGGTTGCTATACCTTTTTCAAACCGTCCCTTTGAAACTTCCCCCTCAATTCTTAGCTGAAGCTCACAAGGCGATAAGCCATTTCATTTGGGGCGGTCGGAAGCCTAGGTTCAAGCATAGCCATTTATCTAGGCTGAAATCTCAAGGCGGACAACAATTACCTATGATTACTACATACTACCATGCCACACTATTAGATAGAGTTGTGGACTGGTCCCGCCCCACTTCCCATAGGAAGCAGTGGGTTGACCTGGAGTCTTCTTCCACCAATCTTAACCTACAGGCAGTGCCCTGGTCCCCTAGAGTTGGTCGCTCATCACATCCCACTGTGGGGCCCACCTTAGCTTTATGGCGGACGCTTCGCTACAAGATGAGAATCTCATCTAAACGAACATCCCTTATGCCTATTTTCGACAACCCGATATTTCCCCCGGGAAGGTCTATTAAGATTGCTTCTAGATGGGAGGAGGCGGGTGTAACTAGGGTAATTCACTTGCTTGCACATGGCAAACTCAAACCGTTCTCTGAAATACAGAAAACGGGCGATATACCCGCTAAAGATTATTGGTTCTACCTTCAGGTACACCACTTTGTTACCTCACAGCGAGAGGCGATAGACCTTTATAAGGCTCTCACTCCCTTTGAATCCATGTGCAGTCAAGAGATGGCCCCCTCACATGTAGTGTCGGGTACCTACAAGATTCTTCAACAGGGTTCCTTTCCTACGGCCCCTTCTTTTTGTGATGCCTGGGATAAAGATTTAATACATCGGGGAATCAAGATCCAATGGGACACACACTGCAGGGTTATGGCACAATGCTCCACTAGCCTAGACGTTGTGGAAACACAATACAAATTACTGACGAGATGGTATAGATGCCCGTCTCTTCTACATAAATGTTACCCCTCAGTTTCCCCTCTGTGCTGGCGATGTAGTAGGGATACTGGTACACTGATCCACATATGGTGGGACTGCCCGTCAATTGCCCCATTTTGGAATACAATTATGGATCTATCAACAAAGATTTTGGGAGGCCCAGTTCCACCGGGCCCGGACTTTTGGCTATTATCACATTCAGATATACCCCTGTCCCGCTACAAGAAGTCCCTCCTTAAGCACTTAAATAACGCGGCAAGAGCTGTACTCCCGGTGCACTGGAGATCCACCAACCCACCGACAATATGGGAATGGTTCCAACGCATTGATTTTTACATGCATATGGAAGATGTTTATTCTGCCGCCTTAGACAAACACTCAGACTATATAGCTACCTGGTTTCTTTGGATTGACTTTAAAACCACTAGGATCTATGCTGACTATGCACCCTGATACACACTAATGATGGAGGTTATTGGGGGCCCCGCGGTGCCCTCTAAATGTTTTACGTTTGTGGCCTATATACTCTTCCCCCCCCCCCCCCATCTCTCTTCTCCCTTTTTCCTTCTTCCCCTTGTCCTCCTCTCTTTTGTTTGTTTCCAAATGTTTACTACCTCACACTTTGTTTAAATACTGTGTTACTAAGCGATATTGTTACGGGGTTGCTCTTTATTTCAGATTCTGTGACTTCTGCTGAACGCTATGCAGTTTGAGATAATATATATGAATCTGTTAATCGTTCCTTTTCGCAACGGAATTGGGTAAAGCACAGTGCTTCAGGGACTGGGCCCTGTGTCCAGGAAAATCAGTCCAGAAGCAGCTGGCTGGCAAAATCTGGATGCAACCAGAAGCTCATACTGCTATGCAGGTGGTAGAGATTGTAGCCATAGATCAATGTGTAAAAACACTGGGACGAGAGATGCAGCGCTGGGTACTTCACCAGGATCTCCAATCGCTGGATGCGTCGGCCCTCTCTATAGAACGGTATGAAGCTGCAATGTTTATGGCTAGAACCCTAAAAAGGAGCCTAGGGCCCTGCAGACGGTGAAGCTGGCACCCCGCTGGCACTTGCCTCCACTTGAAGGGCCCGGCCATGTAGAAGGGTATAAAGAATGCCCCATAAAATGTTATGTATGTGGCAAACCAGGGCATGTGAGATGGACTTGTCCAAAAAAAGCCGAGCCAATGGACTGTAGCTCTGCCAGATTGGGGCCAGCTCATCCAGTTTTTTGTACCATGGTTCCACTGACTACGCGGCCTCCCCTATTGTGGAATCCAGTCGAGGGTCGCAAATTTCCTGCCCTGTTAGATACAGGCAGTGAATTGACACTTGTGTTTGAGGCTGTGTTAACCAGGGTAATAGAGAGAGTTCCAGGCTCTGTAGAAGTACTATGCGTCCATGGTTCCACCGAGAGGATTCCAAGAGTTCGAATCAGGATTGGCTTAAGGGGCAGTGGTCATGAAGTAATAGCAGCCATCAGCCCGAAGCTTCCATACCTCTTAATTTTGGGGCGCAATTTCCCAGACTTCGGGGATTTGATGAAACAGCTATCTGAAGGGTCGGCCCTCCCGCCAGCTAAAGCTACACTTGTCGTAGGGAGTCCTTCTATTGGGCATTACCCTGAGGCTGAGAGTGCTCCTGACCAAGGCTGAGAGAATTTGCCATTTGACACCGATTTGTAAAACTTTGGTCGGGATAAACTAAATGACGCTGCCCTTGCTAACATACAATCACAGGTTGTTGAGCTGAACAGGGTCACTAAAGCCACCTATTCACCGGACGGGACTCCTTTCTTCACTCAAAAAAATAAGCTAACGTATAGAGTCTTGGGAAAAGATGGGCATAGGCTGGAACAGCTGCTAGTTCCTCGCGTACATGTACCATTGGTCCTGCACGCTGCCCATACTAATCCTTGGAGTGCCCATCTCAGAGAAGAGAAAACCTGTGAGAGGGTACTTCTGCATTTCTTTTGGCATGGGGTAACCACTGAAGTAAAAATGTTTTGTCAACGTTGCTCCATTTGCCAGAGAACCTGTCTAAAGCCTCACCTCAGGGCCCCCCTTGTTCCAATGCCAGTCATTTGGGTGCCTTTCACCTGGATTTCTATGGATCTGGTAGGCCCTCTGTACAATTTTTACAGAACTCTGCTGTAAAATAGGGATTTCTCGCCTCCACACCTCCGTATATCAATCACAAATGGATGGATTGGTTGGGCACTTTAATCAGACCTTAAAACAATGATCCAAAGGGCTGTCTTGGACAACAAGTGGGAATGGGATGACGTACTCCCATCCCTGATGTTTGCCATTCGAGAGGTCCCGCAGTCGTCAACTGGCTTCAGCACCTTTGAGGTGTTATATGGGAGGCAACCCTGTGGAGTTCTGGACATATTAAAATACAGCTGGGAACTACAGCAGTCTGAGGAATCCAACTATGTGGCGTTTGTAAATAAACTTTACCAGCGACTTCACCAAATTGGCCCAAATGTCCGCGAAAACCTCATAAAAGCTCAAGCCAGACAAAAGTGAGCCTATGATGCCACGGCAAAAGTCCAAGAATTCCAACCAGGGGACAAAGTATTAGTCCTTCTCCCCACTCAAGAGAGTAATCTGTTTGCTCACTGGAGAGGTCTATATGAAGTCGTAGAGGCTGTAGGCCCAGTGTGCTATCGAGTTAGACAACCAGGGAGATGTCACGCTGAACAGATACATCATGTTAATCTGCTGAAACCTGTGCAGGAGGAACCTACTCCAACCCTCCTCGCCAGTGCCTTAGGGAATATGGTTGTCCCATTAGCCGAGACCTTGTCAC
This sequence comes from Pseudophryne corroboree, assembly GCF_028390025.1. NCBI lineage: Eukaryota > Metazoa > Chordata > Amphibia > Anura > Myobatrachidae > Pseudophryne > Pseudophryne corroboree. The sequence goes on from NC_086448.1 coordinate 580,633,937, forward strand.
CTACTCAGAGGCAGGAGGCCGAAGCCCTAGTCTGAAAGAATCAAGATGTCTTCTCAGCCATTCCTGGGCAGACCACCTTAGCGGAACCTGAAATTCACACGCCTGAAGGGGTAGTAGTAAAGCAAAGGCCCTACCATATCCCGGAAGCATTAGATAGGCGGTAAAGGCTGAAGTGCAAGATATGTTAAAGTTGGGTATAATTGAGGAATTGAAAAGTGACTGGTCTAGTCCGATAGTCCTAGTACCCAAACCCAATCGGACATTGAGGTTCTGAATTGACTTTAGACGCCTTAATCAAGTCTTTAGGTTTAATGCCTACCAGCTTCCCAGAGTGGATGAATTGGTGGAACACCTAGCCGGTAGCAAGTATCTCACAATGCTAGACCCAACTAAAGGATACTGGCAGTATCTGGTACTGCCATTTGGACTTCATGGTTGGCCGGCAACATTTCAGCGGGCTATGGAACACCTTTTGAGACCCCACACAGGGTATGCTGTCACGTATCTCGACGATATTGTCATTTACAGTACCGACTGGGAGAGTCATCTGGATAAACTACAAAAGTCAAGTTGGAGTGCCTTGCTATAAAATGGTCTGTTGAGACCTTAAAAAAATTACTTATTGGGACAATAATTCGTCCTGGTCACTGATCATACACCACTGAAATGGATGCACTTTAACAAAGAGGTTAATTCGAGGGTGCTAGGTGGTTTTTAACCCTTCAACAATATAAAATCAGACTGGAGCACCATCCTGGGGCTCAACATAAAAATGCTGATGCCCTGTCTAGGAAATTTGACAGACCACAATGACATCTGACCAGTGCCGTAACAAGACATTTTAGCGCTGTGTGCAAGAAACACTATCGGTGTGCAAGAAACAGCATTGGCACCGCCCTCCCCCTCATATACAAAACAGGGCCAGTGAAAAAATATACAGGGTCGTGGCTTCATGGGGAAGGGGCATGGCCACACAGCTCTCTTTTACACTTTACATCAGGCAGAGCTCCCTTTTACACATTATAGCAGCAGAGTCCCTTTTTTACACATTAAGCAGGCAGAGTCCCCTTTCTACACTTTACAGGAACACAGCCCCCTTTTTTTACACATTAGAGCAGGCAATCCCCCTTTTTTTACACATTAAGGCAGGCAGGCCCCCTTTTTTACATATTACGGCAAGCAGTCCCCTTTTTTTTTTACACATTTCAGCAGGCAGAGACCCCCTTTTTTACACATTATGGCAGCACAGTTCCCTTTTTACACATTACGACAACAAAGTCCCCCTTTTTCACACATACAGCAACAGAGCCCCCCTTTTTTACACATTATGGCAGCAGAGTCCCCCTTTTGTTCACATTATGGCAGGCAGTCCCCCTTTTTACACATTACAGCAGGAAGTCCCCCTTTTTTACATATTACGGCAGGCAGTCCCCCTTTTTTACAAATTACGGCCGGCAGATCCCCCTTTTTTACACATTATGCTAGGCAGTCCCTCTTTTTGCACATTACGGCATGCAGTCCCTCTTTTTTACACGTTATCCTAAGCAGTCCCCCGTTTTACACATTATGACAGACAGTACCTCTTTTTTACACAATATGCTAGGCAGTCCCCCTTTTTACACTTTACGGCAGGCAGTCCCCCTTTTTTACACTTACTTTACGGCAGGCAGTGCCCCTTTTTTATGCATTATGGCAGGCAGTCCCCCTCTTTACACATTATGGGAGGGGAGGGAAGGGAAAGGAAGGAGAGAGAGCAAGAGAAAGAGAGAGATAGAGAAAGAGAATGAAAAAGAGAGAGAGAGAGAGAGTGTGTGTGTGTGTGTGTGTGTGTGTGTGTGTGTGTGTGTGTGTGTGTGTGTGTGTGTGTGTGTGTGTGTGTGTGTGTGTGTGTGTGTGTGTGTGTGTGTTATACTCACCATCTGTGACGATCCGGCATGATAGATGCGCCTCTCCTCTTCTGTCTTCTGCCCTACACTGCACTCTTTGCAGCGCAGGGCATTGTGGATGGGCTGGGGGCAGGCTGGGAGGGACGTCATCTCTCCCAGCACACAGGGGGATCGGATGGGGAGCTGCAGCGCTGCCTGGCTACCTATGTGAGAGGTAGCCATGCAATGCAGGTGGGGGCTGGCTGGTGACGGCGGGGAGACGCGGCCAGGATGCCACAGTGCGGCGCCAGTGGAGCTGCAGACAGGTGTTGCTAGTGGTCCTGCACCTCCATCATATCTGTGCTGTGTGCCAGGCACCACTAGCACACACCTGTGTCTGACCCCTCAAGGGGTAGAGAAGCGAAGGGAAGGGGATGTGGTGAGACAGGGTTAGTTTCACCAGGGATTGCAGTATTTCCCTGGTCACAACTTCCCTGGGTTAAAGAAAAGCCGTCCAGCCTCAGAGAAAGTACTTTGTAGCCAGGTAAAAGAACCTGGTTCAGTGCAAAGCCCGAATATGGGCTCTGAGGGGTGGTTGAGGGAGAGAAGGGTGGGCTCTCAATCACACAGCTCTGGTCCATGTTTTCAGACCTTCCCAGCCACAGCTGGGAATTGGTCTAATTGTACTGGCAGGGCTTTAAACCCTGCTAAGTCTACTGCTAAGTCTGGTGCTGATAAGTGGCCAGCAAGTAGGGAACATTTCCACTAGTGCTAGGGACTTGGACCTTCAGTGCCCGGAGGCACTGAGAGACCATGTATATGGACTGCAGATTGGAAAAATTAGTTTCTTTTGTTTGGTGAAGTTTGTTTGCTGCCTGTATGCCATTATATACTCGTACAAAATCTACATACTGCGTGCTGTGTCCTGACTTTAACGACAACCTTGTTACAACTTACAATATATATGTTTGTGTATATATATATATATATATATATATATATACACTTGTGGGTGTGTATGTAGCCACTTAGAAATAGATGTAGTAGCTCTAGAGTCCATTAGTCTATCCTTGGACTGCAACTCCCCTCTCAGAACCAAACCTAGAATTCCACAGCTAATAATTTCTGTCAAAAAAGCATAAAGAGGGGGCACTCCATAGTACATAAAAGCTTTTATTTTAAAAACATTAAAAAGTCACTGCACAAAATAAAATCTATACTGCTCATACCACACTGTAAACAGTGTGACCTGGTTACCACTTCTCATACATAACCCAACCGACATACACAGGAACACCGTTACAGGGCAACACTGACTGCAATCACCTGCCGATGACTGCCACTGGTGATTGCTGCAGGTTGGATCACAACAGTTGCTGAGAACAGGACAGTGGGCACAGGGAAATCGTGATGTCAGAGAGTTCTGCCCCAACGCAATCCAACATAGACTTCGTTACAAGGCTGTCGAAGTCTATGATGATGTCTATGATGAACCGCGTTGGAGCGGAGCTCTGTGACGTCACGAGTCCCAGTGCCGACTGTCTCATTCTCCGGATGTTGTGATCCGACCTTTTTAATGTTTTTATAATAAAAGCGTTTATGCACTATGGAGTGCCCCCTCTTTATGCTTTTTTGAGAAATATAAATGTATGTGTGTGTGTGTTTATATATATATATATATATATATATAATATTATACAAACAGGGTCACTTGCAGAAGTGCACTCTTCATATGTGTGTTGTTCAGCACTCAATCACACATATCTTTATCCAAATGCAGAGCAAAATGAGCTTAAAGAGGCATTCACTAGACTTCAGAGAAATGTACCTTTGATCCATTGTCAGTAACACCTCTTAAACATCAAGCATTGTCATCTCCTCATGTTTCGATCCTCTCTGAGATCTTAATCATGAGACTCATATAGCAATTACAGTAGTTGTCTGGAATCCTCCTTAATTAGCACATGGACTGAGAAGCTTCAAATGACGGTTCCGAAGCAGCAGCGAGTGCCGTGAGACTTCCGATGTTGCTGGCTTGTGGTTTGTCAGTTAGTTAGTTTGCATTCCAAGCGACAGATGTTCCATAAAGTAACACTGCAGGAGCAAACTATGGCGGCACCTGGCAGTCAACAAACAACAGAGTAATCTAGTTTATTCTTTTCAGCGGCCAACAAAAAACTATAAAAAGTGCCAGGGGTAAGCGGTAATCACAGTATATATACACTTGCTATAAAAGGGTCACCTGACACATATGGTGTATATCAACTTGCGTTGAACAGCAGCCAATTGTACATGTAATAAATATATATACACACATAATAAGATGTATACGTTGGTACCAATATGTCATATGGTAGCTAAACAAACTAAGAGGGAATAGACATAATCAACTCAATACAAATATAGGCCAAAAAAACAAATACATTTGATAGGTCCCCCAGGTAGGTAAGGACCACATAAACACTAAATGATCAGATCAACAAATTAACTAGACACAAAACATTAATTAAAACAGTTAAACACGCACATACAAAAGTATAAGTTAATACCAAACCATAAACATGTACAATAATAAAATTGTGTAGATCCTTTCTAGTAATGTCAACAAAAGCACTAGAAAAAACTAACATTTTGAACCAGCGCTCAACACAAAACATCAAACGTGAAAAAATATAGATATATATTGTAAAAAAAAAAGTCCCCAAAAATTAAGGAAGAGGAAAGTTCACTACAGAAAACATTTCAATGGAATATGGTCATTCAACTCCAGTGGGTGAACAGTTTGAAGCTCATGTATCTGTCTAGCCTCTTTTGTAGGAGACTTCTCTCCCTGTCTTCTCTCAGAGGACAAATAATGTAGTCTGTAATGATGTATCTCAAACTTGCAAATGTGTGATCTACTGTAAATCAGCAAAATGCCTTTCTACAGGTTTAGCGGAGGTTCCACCTGTAAATTCCACTCTGATAGAAGGTTTGTGGTTTAACGCACAGATGCAAGAACAGTACAGTAAATAGACCACGAATTCAGTTGAAAAGTCACTGGTTTAAGCATGGTCTTTATACCCCTATGGGGATGTTTAAAGGACTCAGTTAATATGGCAAAACAGGTGGAGTAACCAGCACATTTAAAACTGCCCGATTTATGTCTACATACTGTAGCTATATTGACTTCTAGGGTCTATGAAATTAAGTATTGGTCTTGTGAGTCCTGCAGGTTCAGTCCTCTTCAGTATAATATAGGTACAATATTAGGGGCCTATCACCCTTCAATTTCAGTTTCTTTTTTTGTATTCACTATATCCCAATGTATGAGTATAGTTTTAAAGAACATACTAGTTGAATTGGTGTCAAACGTAGTTGTTATAACCAGCTCATCAGGCGCCATTTTTCTGATGCGCTGAATTTCCATGAAAATGTTTTGATTTAGCTCTCAACACGCATTTTTTAAGCATATTTGGTGAATAGCCTCATTGTAAAAATGTTTGAGTCATCAAATGTATTTGTTGCTTTGCAATAATTGTATCTGAATTTATTCTTAGCATTTTCACATATTGTGACACTGGTAGGTTATTCTTGAGTGCAGGCAGGTGATGGCTATTGGCGCTCAAGATCATATTCCAATAGGTTGATTTTTTTTTGTGGAGGGTTGTTTCAAGTCCACCAGAAGAGTATACCCATTCATTCATAAAAGCAATATTTTCCTTATAGGCTTGATAGGTGAAGTGGATATGTGTATTTCATTGGTTCATGACACATTTCGTGAATTCCATATATAACCATTTTATCATCAATTACCATCGGTACGATAATAATATTTTTCTTATTTGGACTCTTCTGAAAATGGTGGAGAACATCAACATTTCTGACTGTCCTATTAAAATTACCATCTTATATGGCATCGGTCTTCAACCTGTGGCCCTCCAGCTGCTGTGGAACTATACATCCCAGCATGCCCTGCCAGTTTTGCCATTAAGGCATGCTAAAACTGAGGCAGGGCATGCTGGGATGTGTAGTTCCACAGCAGATGGAGGGCTGCAGGTTGAAGACCCATGTTCTATGGAGAGCATTCTATTTGCTTTCTGGATGTACAAATCTCAATTACAGACACTGGTATCAAGACATCAATTGTCAAAAAGGACATAGACATTAATAATGGGGATGCAGTTAATTTGCTGGCTGTCAGGATCACGGCGGTCAGAATACAGACGCCAGAGGGCCTAATTCAGACCTGATTGCTAGCAAGACATTTTTGCACTGTTGTGATCAGATAGTCGCCGCCTACAGGGGGAGGGTATTTTAGCTGTGCAAGTGTGCGAACGCATGTGTAGCCGAGCTGTACAAACAGATTTTGTCTCTGTGCAGCCCAGGACTTACTCAGCCGCTGCGATCACATCAGCCTGTCCAGGACTCGAATTGACGTCAGGAATCTTCCCTGCTAACGCATGGACACGCCTGCATTTTTCCAGACACTCCCTGAAAATGGTCAGTCACCACGCACAAATGCCTTCTTCCTGTCAATCTCCTTGCGATCGCCTGTGTGAACGGATCCGTCACACAAACCTATCGCTGAGCGGCGATCCGCTTTGTACCTGTGTGATGCGCAGTTTGTCCCTGATCGCCTGCTGTGTGAAAATGCACAGCAGAGATCAGGTCTGAATTACCCCCAGAACCCCGACAACCGTCAATGCCGACAGCCAGAATCCCAGCGCACAGGGGCTATTCCCACTCGTGAGTGTCCACGATACCCATAGTCCCTCACAGCTTTTATACGCAATGAGGGACATGCAAAGGACTATCACACTATCCATAAGCTGAGGACACAGATGGGATAGATAAAATAAGGAACAGGCAGATATCAAGAAATTTGTAAGTGAGCACCAGGTGTGATATTGTAAATATACTTGCCCGGCGGTGTCCTGGGAGCGGGGGTGTTCGCTCTACGCGGCTGTGTACTCCACATAATTGTCGGACCAGTCCTGTGTCAGAGAGAGAGAGATAGGAGACAGTATTAGAGAAAGAGAAAAGGGGACAGTATCAGGGAGAGAGAGGGACAGTATCAGGGAGAGAGAGGGACAGTATCAGGGAGAGAGAGGGACAGTATCAGGGAGAGAGGGAGGAGAGGGGGCGCCCCTCCTGAACACAGCAGAGGTCTCTAATGGGGGAGCGGGCATTTCACTGAATTAGGCCCCAACCCCTAAATGTCCACGAATCGCTGAACCAGCAGCCGGGACTTAGAGCTGGACAGGAAGGGCCCCGGACACCCCTCTACATCCTCATTGTAAGCTGCATCCTGCAGGGGAGAAGGGTGTTATCGGCAGTGGGCCCTGGAAGCAGCTCTCTGCACCCTCAGTAGTTACGAATCTATGGGGCATTGCCAAGAGAAAGATGAGAGACATGAGACCGAACAAAGCAGAAGAGCTGAAGGCCGCTATTGAAGCATCCTGGTCTTCCATAATACCACAGCAGTGCCACAGGCTGATAGAATCCATGCCACGTCGCATAGAGGCAGTAATTTATGCAAAAGGGGCCCAAACCAAATACTGAGTACATATGCATGATTATACTTTTCAGAGGGCCGACATTTCTGTATTTAAAATCCTTTTTTTATTGATTTTATGTAATATTCTAATTTCCTGAGATATTGGATTTGGGGTTTTCTTAAGCTGTAAGCCACAATCATCAAAATTATAACAAATAAAGGCTTGAAATATCTCACCTTGCATGTAATCAGTCTATATAATATATTAGTTTCACCTTTTAAGTTGAATTACTGAAATAAATGAACTTTTGTTCGATATTCTAATTTTCTGAGTTTCACCTGTAACTAGCACTTAATCAAATCCACAATTAAGGAATAAAAATCGCAAGGTTATCAGTACTCTCCCTTATTGTTCACCCTGAAAAGTCTGGGAATCTCTTTCCAACAGTAACAAGATACGATACCAAATCTAACCATCTATACTTATCAGTGAGAAAATGATGTCCTCTTCTCACTTCAGATGCTACCTTGCTTTCAATGTGTCCCATTAAACCCCTTATGAGCTGCCAGAGGAAAAAAAATATTGGTCCCCCCAACACAAGACACAGAAGCAGGAACTTTTTCTTCAAAAGCCATCACCTCAACCAAAAATAGAATGCTACAGATGTTTTATGCTTGACATGTAAATACATGATCACTGGTGACAAACTACAGTATATGGTATGCACCTAATCATCCAAACATATTCACTATCCTGTTATGTTCCTTTATTATCTGTGCCTGATGTGTCCCTGTAATGTAATATTTGTCAGAAAGACTGAAAAGGAACGAAAGACTGCATAGGATAGAGTGAATATAAGCACCCTGTTTGTTTATGTAACTAAGCTAGATAGATCTGGTTTTTGTGTTGATATTAGTTGATAGGTCATTGAAGTTTGTCAATCAAATAAGTTATCCAATGAGAAGGGTTTAGGTAGGCGGGTTATATTAGTTTATTTAAGTGAGGGCTGAGGTAATCTGATTCCTCTTGCCATTTTTGTGATCCCAGGACTGGTAATGTAACTGGTATCACTCTGCAGTGTTATCAATATTATTTAGGTTGTTATTATAGCTTAAGTTTTTGTTAATCATCTTTAAATTAGTTATTATTGTGGTTTAGCTGTTTTTTATTTAGTTAATTTCATAAGTGTTTAATTTAGTCAAATCTGTTAATTTTCTTGTCCTGTACTGAGGTAACTTTGTTAGCTTCTATTTACTTAGTATACCTCGCCCCCGCCGCAGTGCGCCCCCTCCCAGCTGGCTGGTTGAGGCATCTAAGCCTCTCACTGCAGCCGCTGCCTCTCCGGCGCTGAGAGGAGCACGGCATTACGCTGTGAGGGGAGCCAGGCGGGCAGTCCCCAGCGCCCGCGCTGCTCGGCCAGAGGCAGCGGTGAGCGCTCACCCGCCTCTCTCTCCCTCTGTGCTGCAGGCCTGGCTGTCAGGCATGACGGCCAGCCCCACGAGCACACACCCCGGCCTCCATTAATAGCAAGCAGCGGGTTAGGTGCATCGGCCCCTGCTGCTAAAAGCCCCGCCCCCGTCGCCATGTCAAATAACATGGTGGCCATTAGCCCTCCTCCCACAGCTTCAGGAGCTGGGGGGTGGGGAGCACGGCTGCAGGGGGCATCATTATTTATCCAGCAGGGCTCCAGGGGAGAGGCAGTATATTAGCCTCTCCCATATCAGGAGCCCAGAATGTTAGGCAGGAAAATATAATAAGGGAGAATTTCAATTCTCCAGGGCCTGCAGTGGCAGGCTCAGATTTGGCAAGGGGATTGCTTAGAATCCCCCCCGCCCTCCCCCTCCTTCCTCTCAATTACAAATGCAGGCGGGTGGGGGGTTTTCAGCCCCCGCAGGTTTCATGGTCCCCATATTTCAGCCAAGGGGCTCCACAGAATATAATGCATCTGCATGTGGCAGGGCAGCAGCATTTGTTTAATACTCAAATGCCTCATTTAAGTCAGTTTTACCAACCCTGTGTCGTACTTCAAGTTGTGCAATTCCCCCCCCCCCCCGGCAGGCAGGCAATCAATATGCACGTTGGTTGCAGCCTGCACCTAATCAATTCATGAGCGCTCATCAGATAGGTTTGCCGACCCTGCCCCAAGTTCCTCCACCGGCCGGACCCCCATCACCACGGCAGTTGGAGGTGAATATTGCACGTGCGCAATCTCAAGTACGAGCGGCGTCGGTAGTGACCGGCTGGTCAGAAGGGGCCGGTCAAGCAGGAAGTAATGCTGTTTTATTGAGTCCGCAGGTTTTAGCATCTCATACAGCTTCATTGGACACATCAGCAGCAGGCAAGATTCCACTGGACGCAGGAGACGCGGACGCGGGTCCTTCTACTTCTGGAACTGGTGAGAAAAATTCAAAAGTTCAGCTTAGCGCAAATTTTTCTCATTCCGACGAATCATCTGATACGTCTAGTTCACTGGAGAATCCGCGCAAATTTATGCGGACATTCATTCAGCATCTTAGAGGGAAGCGTAAAAGTTCAAAGGGAGGGTGTAGCGTAGCGAGCAGCTCGGCTCCTGATGCAACAGGTGATAGCGTACATTGCGCGAATATGGCAATTCTAAGAGGAGTTAGGTCTAAGGTTAGGGAAAGAATAAAGAAAGGCCGATTTTTAGATATGTTTGCGATTACGCATGACGCTAAAAAAGCGTTGGGCACAGCAAAGGCTGGGGGGGCGGCTGCTGAAGAAGCTAGAAGAAATTATCCTAACTGGCTTGCGGGGATTTATACATTTGGGCTTGCTATATGGAGTCTCGTCCATCAGAAATCATGAATATTCTGAAGTATTTTCACCTGGTGCATAATATGTATCTTACGGCGAGGCAAAATGTTTGGAGGCAGTATGATGAGTTATTTAGGAAAAAGCAGGATGGCCAAAAGATTTTAAGTTTGGGGTTTAAGGATGTGGAGGTATGGTTAGAAGTGACTCAAAGCAATAGGCTTCCTATGGAACAGACGGGTAGAAGGCAGCCCTTTCAGGTCAGACCAGGTTTTAACACGGCAGGAGGAGGAAAATGTTACGCGTTTAATAACGCACAATGTAATAGGGGAACATTGTGTCGATATAGGCACGTCTGTATGCTGTGTGGAGGAAATCACCCAGCAAACGACTGCAACAGACCCGCAGTTCAGTCAGCGGGTAGGGGTGAGCAGAGAACCGTTCCTAGATAAAGCGGAGTCACCAGTGAATTTAGAAGTTTTAGAACGATGGTTAGGCCGCTATCCTCTTAGGGAGGAGGCAGCATTTTTATTGCAAGGTTTTAAATTCAGTTTCAATCTACCTGTAGTTAGGCCGGTTATAGTTTTGGCCAGAGAAACCTAAAGTCAGCTACAGATTTTCCAGGGATAGTAAGAATGAAGATTGCAGCTGAAATTGTTTTAGGGCGTATGTGTGGCCCTTTTGAAAGTCCACCTCTAGCTGAATTTTGCGTTTCTCCATTGGGGGTAGTTCCAAAGAAAGAGCCAGGAAGATGTAGGATAATTGAGTACCTTTCCTACCCGGAAGGGGGCTCAATAAACTAGGCTCTTGACCCCTCTTTGTATAGCGTAAAATATCAGTCTTTTTGAAGAAGCTGTGGCTATGGTTAAAGGTTTTAGTTCGGGAGCGTTGTTAGCAAAAGTGGGTATAGAATCAGCCTTTAGATTGTTACCGCTGCAACCTGATTCGTTTAAGTTTATGGGTTTCAAGATGGATGGTCAATTTTATGTAGATAGGTGTTGCCTATGGGCTGTTCAGTTTCGTGTTCTTATTTTGAAGGTTTTAGTTCATTTCTACAGTGGTGTGTGCGGGCTGGCACCGGTCAGTTGGGAGTCACCCATTATTTGGATGGTTTCTTGTTGGCAGGTCCTGCGGGTAGCTCAGTGCGCCAGGAATTATTTTTTTTAGTTCAAGCGCTTTTTTCGGTTATGGGTGTACCGATAGCTAAAGATAAAACAGAGGGGCCTGTGACCCGTTTATCTTATCTGGGCATAGAAATTGATACTGAGGCAGGCCTTTGTAGATTGCCAGCGGAGAAAGTGAATAATTTAAGGATCTTGTTAGAAAATTTTATTGCAGTAACATATTTGAGTGAGTTCAATGGTGTACGCATTTGGTTGCATGAAGAAATGAGTAATCGTGAGCTGCAGTTTTTCACAGATGCATCAGAGTCGTTAGGTTTCGGTGCTTATTTTGAAGGGGACTGGTGCGCCGAAGTTTGGCCTGAGGAATGGCGCACAAGGAAGTTTACTGATAGTATGCTTTTGCTTGAGCTTTTTCCAATAATTGGCGCAATTGAGATATGGGGTTTTAGGCTTAGGAATCAGAGGATTTTATTCTGGTGTGATAATTTAAGGGTGGTTCAAGCGATTAATATTCAAAAATCTTCGTGTTCACACGCTTTGAGGTTGCTACGGCATTTGACCGTCAGGTTTTTACAGTTGAATATAGATTTGAATGCTAGGCATGTCCCTGGGGTTGAGAACGGGATAGCGGATGCTTTATCTCGTTTTCAATGGGATAGATTTAGAGCATTAGCCCCAGCAGCAAAAATGGAAGGTTAATCATGTCCCGAATTTGTATGGCAGATCATCAAACCGGCATGAAAGCTTTAGCATTGAAGGTGTTGGCCCCGGGAACTTTGAGATCGTATTCTGCAGCTTGGGAGGTTTGGCAGGCGTATTTGAATTCTGGAGGTAGGGGTAAGAGTATTTCACAATGCTATATTAGAATTTGTATGGTTATGGCATGAGAGGGGTCGTTATAAAGCAGCGATGTTGGGTGCTTTAGCAGGAATTTCATATTTTTTGCGTTTGGAAGGGTTGTCAGACCCAACTAAATCTTTTATTTTATCAAAGGCTTTGAGGGGTTGGGCTAAGGAGCAAGCAGGTGTAAGTGGCGCACGTAGACCAATCGACATTGAGTTATTGAAAGAGTTAATTATCGCGGTTTCTGGTATTGCATTAGGGGAATTTGAGGTCGCCCTCTTTTAGTTTAGCATTTGCTATAGCTTTTTTCAGCGCTGTTAGATTAGGTGAGATAGCGGCAAAAAGCAAAAGTTCAGTGGATTCAGGCATGTTGTTAAATAATGTAGTGTTGAAGGATAATAAGCTGCTTATTAAAATACACCATTCCAAAACGGATCAACTAGGGAGAGGTAAATGGATTTCTTTTCCTATGCATAAGGAGCCGAGCATTTGCCCAGTAAGATTAGCAGAGGCTTATGGTCAGTTTCGTCCAAAAGGGGGGAGCAATGGTTGGGTCATAAGGATCTTAATCCTTTATCCAAATTTCAATGCACAAGTGTCTTCAATATGTGTTTGATAGCGTTGGACCTTCCGCTGGAGAGTTATGGGACCCATTCTTTTAGGATAGGTGCAGCAACTTGCGCAGCATCGACAGGTTCTTCCAGCGAGGATATTAAAAGGTTTGGGCGCTGGAAGTCGGATGTTTAAAAGGGATATATTAGGAGTGATAAGTTGCATTAGTGGTAGGCGTCCTGCGAGTTTGTTGTTTCGGAATCCCAGGGCCATAAGCCACCCGCCGTTAAAGGGGGATTGGAGTTCTTTTCACCTTTTTCCTCACAACATTTTTGAGGTTTGGTGTTGTTCACCTCCATCTGGGTCGCCTAAACAACTAAGTTTTTATCCTTCCCTGTTTCTCTTTAGCAGTTTCGTTAAAGATTATAGTAATATTGAATAAAATGTTCTTTGTTTTGTTGTTTTTTCTACAGGTTTTTTGTTTGACATTATCAAGCCGGGTGTGGATTGTGTGTTACTCATATATTTATTGGGCCAGTAGGCACAGGATGTCCAAGTTGTTCCCTTTTGAAGTGAGGTGGATAGGTTTAAGGGGAATGAGATGGAACAACCTATTAAGTGTGCTCTGGAACTTCGAAGAAAAATGGGGTGCCCCCGATTGTTTGGTGATACATTTAGGTGGCAATGATCTGGGTACATTTAAAGGTATAGAACTTATTAACGCCATAAAAAAGGATTTTCAGATAATCACAGAGCATTGGCCTTTGGTTAAGGTGGTATGGTCAGAAGTGGTACCGTGTAGATTTTGGAGGGGCACCCAAGGGGGAGCGGCTTTAGATAAAGTAAGAAGGAAACTCAGTGCCCATCCTCCAGATATGTCATTAGTTTAGGTGGAAAAGTTGTTAAACACCCAGATTTGCGTTACGAGTAGGAATATTTATATAGGTTGGATGGAGTGCATTTATCTGAGAGTGGTTTGGAGTTACTTGTCACAGCCTTATTGAGGTGTTGAAAGGAGGTTTGAGGTTTTAGGTTGTGGTGGCGGTTTTCGTAGTCTAGAGCCTCCGAATTTGGCGGAAAGCAGTGCTATTCGGCGGCTTAATTTAGCGCAGCAGAGCTTGGCTAGCATTTCCCCTTTGAGAAAAGGCGAGTCGGTCACTACCTCAGGGGAGGACCAGGTCACCATCTTATGGAGGGACCAGCACTGTGCTAATTAAGGGGAGATGGTTCTACCCAGGACGGATTGCGCAAGGGGCGGAAACTCCGCCCCATTTGTTTAAAAATTAAAGTTTTAAGCCATGGCCGAGTTGACACTGCTTTTTCGCCACCGGTGAATAATATTTTCAATTCTGATTAGAATTTAATAAATCTGGCTGTGACCTCCATTTTTTCCAATTTATACAGTTGTCTGTGTCATTATTTCTAGGTTTATTGGTTCTAGTTTGTGTAATAAATAAAACATATGGGTGACTTAAAAGGAACGAAAGACTGCATAGGATAGAGTGAATATAAGCACCCTGTTTGTTTATGTAACTAAGCTAGATAGATCTGGTTTTTGTGTTGATATTAGTTGATAGGTCATTGAAGTTTGTCAATCAAATAAGTTATCCAATGAGAAGGGTTTAGGTAGGCGGGTTATATTAGTTTATTTAAGTGAGGGCTGAGGTAATCTGATTCCTCTTGCCATTTTTGTGATCCCACCCACCCACCCGGCAATTTTAACTTCGGTATAAAAATTAAAAGTTTTGGTTTTCTTTTTTGAAACTTTACGTTGGAATAATGAGTTATTATTATTCCAGCAAGTGCGAGGCGCAGCGGGCGGAAAGCAGTGCTATTCGGCAGCTTAATTTAGCGCAGCAGAGCTTGGCTAGCATTTCCCCTTTGAGAAAAGGCGAGTCGGTCACTACCTCAGGGGAGGACCAGGTCACCATCTTATGGAGGGACCAGCACTGTGCTAATTAAGGGGAGATGGTTCTACCCAGGACGGATTGCGCAAGGGGCGGAAACTCCGCCCCATTTGTTTAAAAATTTAAGTTTTAAGCCATGGCCGAGTTGACACTGCTTTTTCGCCACCGGTGAATAATATTTTTTAATTCTGATTAGAATTTAATAAATCTGGCTGTGACCTCCATTTTTTCCAATTTATACAGTTGTCTGTGTCATTATTTCTAGGTTTATTGGTTCTAGTTTGTGTAATAAATAAAACATATGGGTGACTTATGTACCTTCAGGGCATATAGTAAATGACCTTGCATTGCTGAGCAATAAATAAACAAAAACCTTGCCTACAGTAGTAGGTGGTCAGCCAGTGGCTGATCATTGTGAAAGCAAAAACACCCAGTTAATTTCATTAAACGTATGGTTATTGAATATCCTAATATTTCTATTATATCTTCTTACACTTAGTTCCTAGATACTTTATTCCAGTAGTTCTCAAGCTCGGTCCTCAGGACCCCACACAGTTCACGTTTTCCATGTCACCCAGCAGTTGCACTGTGTATCACCAACTGTCACGTTTTAAAAATCTACAGGTGACCTGCAAAACATGAACCGTGAGGGGTCCTGAGGAATATGCTTGCATTGAGTACAATGTTTTTTATTTACCCTTTCCTTATTTTACTTTTTTTTATTATTATCTGCTCTGTCTTCTTCACTTCATTTAGCCACATTCTTCATCAGTAAGCACACCATTATGGCTATCAATATAACCTCCAAACCTCCCTGGTTTCTATAATGTATATCAAATAAGTGATTTACTAATATGCTGTTTTACACTGTCATACAGCTGACTCATGCCCACCATTTATCTTTGTATATTCCCTAACCCTGTGGCTTTATTTGTTTTTAGCCTCCAGGGATTTCTCCCCATTTCTAGACACAAGCAATGTCCTGTGATATGTCCCAGTACAATAATGGGTTGTTGCTGTGGCAACAGACACTAGGTCAGCTCCCAGGGCCAGCTCTCTGTAGCCAGACCCAGGCAGGGTTCTGTGACTGGTAACAAACAATATCACAATTCTTTTCTGCTGTGGTAACTTACACTCGGACCGATCAGACCATCTCCTTATGGTTCGGCTTTTCTTTTTTTATACTAAAATCGGGATAATATAATCTGTTTATTATCCTTATTCCCCGATATATGGTTATCAGCACTCATATCTATGATCCCCACCTGGACAAGGTATACGGTACCTCTGCTTCCATGGCTTCATAGATTTAAAGTTACCATGACAACTGTATTTAGCTACATGTGTATTGTTTTATTTGGAAAAATATATTGTTGCAACAGTGTTTTATTTCCATAACAGAACATGTGTCCGTAGATAATCGGTTACTGTTTCATTAGACTCCATTTTGTTTCTGACAGATTATATTATTACTAATTTCATATCTACTGTATTACACTATTATTGGAATGATGCAATGTGAAAATTTATCTTCACACCTTTGCATGCTTTATAAGTTGTTTAATATATACTTTTTGCATTAAATAATTATTGAGAATTTTCTATGATGTATTGTAATGAGCATTTTTGGTGCCATTTTTTACTATGTTTAGCCCCCTGGATATTGAGTCGCATCACATGTGCATGATAAAAGGTCTGGATCAGACCTGAAATGTTGCCTCATGCAAATAAACAAATCCTTTATTTAAGCATCATCTACTGGGATGTCGCGCCCTCTGTTTTTCTTTGACAAAGAGGCTTATATGGCACACCTCTCTTACAGAGGGATACTGTAGCTAAAAACCCAATGAATCTACAGGAACAGGCTATAGAAAACATGGTGCTCACCATGTTCCAGGAAACAAATCTGTACTGCGCATGTGCGAATAACCGGGAAAATAGCCGCAGCACATGTGACATAAGAAGTAGATTTGCAGGTGAGTCCACACTTTTGCCTATTTATGAATAATAGCACCAACGTTTAAGGGGAAATGCAAGGATGGCAGGTGATGATGTTGGCATCTGTAGGGGTACAAATTTACACCATCTGATGGTAGGAACTGGCCGGGTTGGGGAGCCCCTTGTTATCCCCCACATGCAAAAATGATTATTTTGGGAACATGTTTATTTAAATAATGTTCAAGGAGATGAGAAAATTAAACGTGACAGGTTTTCTACCATGCTTCCAATGGCATGGTTTGCGTACCTTCTGCGTGCCTTTTATACAGGAAAGCTCTTTTATAGACTCATGTCTACTAATGTAATCAAAGCATTCAAATACACAAGCAGTATTTTAATAGGAAAACAGAAATTTTTACCCAAATATAAGTCATCTTTTATAATTATTAAGCTATCTTGCTATCAATAGGTCGCTGACAAAAGTTTTCTGTTTGCAGTGTTACCAGCTATTTATTATTTATTTATTAACAGTTTCTTATATAGCGCAGCAAATTTCATTGCGTTTTACAATTGGACACAATTAGAAGACAAAACTGGTTAAAAACAGTCATAGAGGTAGGAAAACCCTGCTCGCAAGCTTACAATCTATGGGGAAATAGGCATTGATACACAAAGATAGGTGCTATCTATTTCATAGCTGTCCACCAGATTGCAAAGGTTCTTGGTGGGCTGCATGATATCACATCACAGCAGTGATGAACCAGGGTCAGGAGGAAGGGAGAGTGAAGAATTAAATATGCCGGGGATATGTGTGGACTGTACTGTTGGGATATAATTGGGGTGTAGTATGTCTGACCTGCAGTCAGGAGACCGCCAGTCAGCTTACCGACGCTGCGATCCCGGCAGCATACCGACGCCGGGATCCCGGCGGGGAGGGGCTAGTGCAGCAAGCCCCTTGCGGGCTCAGTGGTGGCCTGTGCTTGCCACGGGTTCTATTCCCACTCTATGGGTGTCGTGGACACCCACGAGTGGAAATAGTCCCTGTTGGTCGGCATGCCAACCACCGGGATAGTGAGGGGGCGGGATGTCGGTGGAGGTCATGTGACCGTCGGTCTCCCGACCGCCGGTCACATGAATACCACCCTATAATTGGATAGGAAATCTATAAAAGTAATGTGAGCGGATCTAGAATTTGAAAAGCTTGTCTGAATAGGTGAGTTTTCAGGGAACGCTTGAAGGTTTGAAGACTAGAGGAGAGTCTTAATGTACGTGGTAGGGCATTCCACAGAGGGGATGCAGCCTGAAGAAAGTCCTGTAATCGTACATGGGAGCAAGTAATGAGTGTGGTTGAGAGACGTAGATCTTGTGCAGAGTGAAGAGGTCATACACAAAAACACATTATTGGACACTTTTTGCAAAGCGTTGCTGTGTTAGCAAAATCCATGCGTAAATTGCAATTTTATTATGCAGGAAGATTGATATGCATCAAAAAGCTTGGCAAAAATTATAAAATTGATTTATGCCTAGTTGAGGTTGGAGAAAAAGGTATAATTTTAACATTTGAATTGTATTGCAATGTAGTGTATGGATTAATTTATTATGCTTAATGAGTCAGACTTATTGTAGTGTCATCACCTTTTATTTAACATAAAATACTGTAATTTTATGTGACATAATGAGTATTATTTATAAACAAAAAAAAGTAAAGCAAAAAATGTTTTCAAATACTGGAAAAATATCTACAAAGTACCTATATTTATGGTTGTTTATAATAAGCAGATTGTGTGATTTTTACCCTCAAAATGTGACCCTATTAGCCCTCCTTTATTTTGTCGCGGCATGTCCCAAGCACCATAAGTATAATAGGTCCCAACTTTAATTGGGACCTATCTGTACTAAATAAATAAATGCAAATAAGTGAGTCCTATTGTAGAATACCTCCAAGTCATAACATTCTTATTTGGCAAGTTGGATATTTGTCTTTTTTATAAATCATTAAGTCCTGCCTCTTTCCATTTAAGGATTTAGGACCAACAATAGGAATGCTTTATATTTCATATTTACTATTAATTACATGATGGTCGCATAGTGCCTCCAGAAAAGTCAAGCTAAGGCATTTTGCAATCCGTATCTTCACTAATTTCCCCTCAAAAATTCTATTGGTGAAGCAGCATATTACTATGAATTGAATTCTCCTTACAATATATAAATAATTATTAATAAGCAAAATAATTATTTGAAATAAGTAAAATAA
This sequence comes from Pseudophryne corroboree, assembly GCF_028390025.1. NCBI lineage: Eukaryota > Metazoa > Chordata > Amphibia > Anura > Myobatrachidae > Pseudophryne > Pseudophryne corroboree. The sequence goes on from NC_086448.1 coordinate 580,652,672, forward strand.
AAAAAATAAAAAGATATTTGAAGCCATCAGAGTTCTGCCTTTACACCTGCTGTAATTCTAGTTTCAGGCTTATGTAGTGTCCCACAAATCCTGACCTAGTTGTACAACTACCCCCTGTATGTTACATTATGCAGAGTTCTAGTCCTTGTCCTAACACACCATGCTAAGGTCTGCAGTTCAAGAACTGGAGAAACACAAGTTGGTGTACATTTTGTACATGACACTTTTCAAACCAGCTTCATATTCAGTGGTTTTGAATGCTGAATTTAAAGGGAAAATAAGTAAATTAAATGTAAATACAGTGTCTGAACCTGCTGAAGACACGGTGGCTTTGACAAATGCTAAGTAAATTTACTCCCTTGTCATTTGATGAAGCAAGGTTTTTTAAACACACACATTTCAGGGCTTTATTTGACAGATTGAGATTGATCGACCAGAATGAGTTATTTCATTGTGGCCACATTTTATGTTTTTTGCAATTATATAGTTTTATATAGCAAAATAAATGTATAACTACAGTGTCGGACTGGGGCACAAAGGGCCCACCGGGAGAATGCTGTGGTAAGGGCCAAGATTTGGGGTGTAGCCAATCTCCAGAGGGCGTGTGGCCAGCCACCACAGAGGTTTGGCTAACCATTAGAAAGTGCATTGTTTGGGCCCCTTGATAAACATATATAGTAAATATTGCCAACACATACATGATAATGTACTAGATTAATAGTCCTGTGCAGCATAAGATAACATATGTAAAATTTATCATTTAAGTGCACAGTCTGGGAGGAGGTGGTGGCCCAGGAAGGGGGCCCACTGGGGGTTTTCCCTCTACCCCTAGTGGGCCAGTCAAACCCTGTGGAGCTATGTAAAACTGTAGGGCATAGAAAAGAACAAAAATGAAGAGTCTCTTCGATGTTTGACATTGTAGGAACTATTTATTAAATTCTGGGTAATGCTCCAGAAATGTACATTCTTTATCACTGATTATCATGGCAATTTAAACTGCCCACGTCTGGGCATTGGCAGGGCATTCCCAAACTCAGGCCTCAAGGAGCATTAACAGTCCAGGTTTCAAAGATATCTGGCTCAGTGCAGATGGTTAAATCAAATTGACTGAAGTACTAATTAAGACATCAGTAGCCAAGCATGGATATGCTTAAAACCTGGACTGATAGTGTTCCTTTGTAAAAAAAAAAAAAGGGCCAGTGTACTCGTGCGGTCACTGGCCTTGCTACTGTGCCTTCTTATCTGGGATGGGCCGGGATCTGGAGGAATCATGGCGCGGTCCCTTGGGGCCGGATGCAGCAGTGGCACCAGGCAGCACCGGGGACCTGGACCAGGCCTGGTCCAAGCCCCACCTGCCCAACTGGCTGCAGAATTTGGCGGACATGGGGCAGCGGTGAATCGCCACGGTCGCTCCACATGGGTGATGGCGGCGGACCTGCATCCTCCAGGACTCTGGTTCCGCCAATCACAGCACCGCATTTTGAATTTGGCGCCAGTTGTGAGCCAATCTCGGCTCACGAGCTGGCAGCCAATCAGGAGTGGCAGTGGCGAGCCAATCCCAGCTCACCGCATCATAGCCCCGGCCCCTGGCACTGGCTTATATTAGCCAGCGCCGGGCGCGTGGCCGCAGTTCGTCGGCCGGGAGGGAGCGGAGAAGAGCTCCTGAAGACTGAAGATAGAAGACAAAGAAGGCACCGGAAGTCCTTGAGGGCGGCGGCCGTGGTGAAAGAGCTGTTACACGCCGCCGCCCGCTGGGTGAAGTACAAAGAGCCGACGTCTGTCAGTGAAGATGCCGGAAGCCCTGGGACAGCGGTGTGCAATGGAAAAGAGCTTTCACTGGTCACCGCTGCCCAGGTGAAGACTCATGGAAGCCTGGAGGTGGTGGGAGCCGTCCTGCCTCTGGCGAAGACCACACAGTGGGCGAGGCTGGACCAGGCTTGGTCCATCCGCGGCCCTTAGGATGGGCGAGTCCAGGTGGTCCCCCCCCCAGACCACCAGGGATTTCGGCACTAGGCCCATGGGGCAAAACAGGCACTAGGCCTGAGGCACCATAGGCGGGCACTAGGCCTGGAGGACCAGAGAGGGCATTAGGCCCAATAGAATTGTGCACTAGGCAGGCATTAGGCCCAGGAAGCAATATGGGTGCTAGGCCAAATAGGCTGTTGATTTTGTGTTAAGCCACTAGGTTTAGGCTTGGCCCCCAATGGCAACAGTAGGCTGGGGTGAAAAGGGCAACAGGCCCACGCTACTGTGTAGGGTTAGCTAGGCAGGCAACAGGCCCAATAGCAAGTCCCCCAGATAGGCAACACTAGGCCAGGGCAGAGTGGGCAGGAAGCCCAAAGCTATTGTGTGGATACTAGGATTGCTATAGGCTAGGGCACAATGCCCAGTAGTCTTACATGGTGTGATTAACCACAGGAGTGGTAAGTCGGCACTAGGCCGTGGTATTTCTTGATCCGGCGCTAGGCCGTAGGTTGGATAAGTCGGCGCTACACAGCAGATGTGGTAAGTCGACACTAGGCCGTGGTATCTCCGGATCTGGTGCTAGGCCACTAGACCCCTAGGTTTAGGGTGTACAGTCAGGCCCCATTAAAGGTAGACTGAGGTAAGTACTGAAGTTTTCCTCCAGTCAGGCCCCTATGAAAGGTAGGCTGTCGGAAGTTATGTGCTGGTAAGTATCACATGGTTGAAACAGTATAACTGTATTGTGTCCTAACCTCTACATAAGTGTTTCTCCATTGTATCGCGTAAGCAGTGCCACGTCCCATGGGCTGCATTGTGTGTTCTATTACAGGAGCCTAGAAGAAGGGCCAGTCGTCTGGCAGGAAACCGAGGGTATAGCTGGTGAGCAGAATTGTGTTTTGTGTGTGTTCTGTGTGTGTACGTTGCCCCTTTCCCCCACTTTCCTTTTGGCCATTTGTGTTCAGGGTCGCGCTTGGTGCTTTGCACCACTACAGGAGCACCCAGTCTGAGGCCGCAAGTGCCAATGATGACCATTCACTGATCCCAGTGGAGGCCACCCCTGCGTAGTGTGTCTCCCATTCTTTTCAGATCAGCCCAGGAAGTTCTTGTCCATGTCAGGGATGTGTTCCAGTGCCATCTGATTTGCGGGAGATGGGAGGGTAAGTGAGTTCATTTTGCAGGGCCCCACCCCCGCACCTCTTACATTTTGAGGACCTAGTTTGAGAATCACTGGGCTATTATTACAGCCCACCTCATCCAGGAGTTAAAAGATGATAACCTTTGTAATGTTACTTAATTCCGCCTTAAGTATGCATAAAGAGTTGTTTCCACATGATTAAGAACTGACTTGTTTTGATAAATAGGCCCGTGTAAGTCTTAAGCATTTACACAGTACTTCTTTCAATAAGTATACCTTAATTCCAAGGCTATAGATCAACTCAGAGAGTATCCTTTACTGCATCCATAGGTTATTAGGTGCTCCAATTGCAGCTGCAATAAATGAAAGTCCATTAAATGAAGACAATAAAGCAGTGTAAAATGAGACAACTTTGAACTTACAAATCCTTAATAATGTAATAAATGCAAAAATAAATATTGTAACAAACTGGTCATATCAAGAAACTCACCTCTATAGCCTTGCCTCACCTATATTAGCAAATGAGTTGACATTCATTTCACTCTCATAGGCGTTATCAGTATATTACCACTCAATAAAACACAGTACTATTAAAAACAGTTCAATTGACATACCCATAACTAGAATCAGATACAGATAATCAATTCATTGTGCATATATTCCATATAGTAAAGCTATTATACATAACTTGTGTGTTCAGTCATTGAATGGTGTAGTAGGTCAGGATTGATGGCCCAAAGCAACAGACTGTTGACAAGCTGGGATGGAATGAGTAACTCACTGCGATATCTGTGATACAATCCCCAGATGTTGGGTTCCCATGAAAGAGACACATTAACAAATGTTTTAAAAGATGTGTTCTGCTTTCTATTAATCATGACTAGTGGCAAGTCTCCTTGTTATCGGCCGGAAGCAAACTCTTACAGTCCCTTACAGGTGTATTCACTTTAGCATGTGCTGAAAAACAAATTAAATGGAAGGAATAAAACTACCAGCTTTCCCATTGTCACTGTTAGTTTTATTGCACTTTCATATAGTACTGCTGCTGTCTCCAGTGGTTACACACGTAATGCTCATTCCTGGAAGGGACTTTTTCTGTTTGCAATTCTTTTAATGTTACATTTTTTATGTTAGGTTATTTTTAATGTGTTAATGTGTAAATAATAATGATAATAATAGGAAACCAACATATTTTATATATTACTTTTCCACATTAGGATTTAAACCATTGTCTATTTGCAAAAGAAAATACAAAATGGGACATTGCTCATTGTTCCAAAAGGACACCCTTACACCCATATTGATGTGGAATGCTCATTCCAGTTTAGGATATAGGGATATACTGTACACTGCTTGAGTGCACATGCATTATTAACACACCAGAAACAGCTATTTCTGGTGTGATCATATTGGCAACCATTGTCTGCTTGAATCTGATCAACTCTGGGTTTTAGCTATGATACACTTCCAAGATTTGTTGGATGAGTGTGATTGGTTTATCCAGAAATGAACATAATTCCATTCTCGTTTACCATAGCGGTTTACAATAAATAAAATTGCTTACATCTGCTTGTGGCTTCCTTCCTTCTACAGTATATCCTCATTTTACCAGTCACACTCTCCTTATTAGCATCACAATAAAGATCACACCTCCTCGTATAGCTTTTAGGGCACTGGGCAAACCCATGCATCACAATAACCAGAGAGGTTGGACCCCTCCTGCCTATGCAGCTCTCCACACATAGGTGGACTAAAGCTTAGGGCCTGATTCAGAGACATGCATGTGCAGCACATTTTATTAGGTTGTACACTGCCATAGGGGCGTGTCTAGCACTATTGGGTGTGTCAATAACCACCTATTGGGTGTGACTAGTACTATTTTACAATTAATGTAAGTGGGTGAGCATAAGAATTCCCACCCTCTCTGTCTCCAGCCTTACCCCTCTCTCTGTCTCCAGCCTTACCCCTCTCTCTGTCTCCAACCTTACCCCTCTCTCTGTCTCTAGCCTTACCCCTCTCTGTCTCCAGCCTTACCCCTCTCTGTCTCCAGCCTTACACCTCTCTCTGTCTCTAGCCTTACCCCTCTCTGTCTCCAGCCTTACCCCTCTCTGTCTCCAGCCTTACCCCTCTCTCTGTCTCCAGCCTTACCCCTCTCTCTGTCTCCAGCCTTACCCCTATCTCTGTCTCTAGCCTTAACCAACTCTCTGTCTCCAGCCTTACCCCTCTCTATGTCTCCAGTCTTACCCCTCTCTCTGTCTCCAGCCTTACCCCTCTCTCTGTCTCCAGCCTTACCCCTCTCTCTGTCTCCAGCCTTAACCACCTCTCTGTCTTCAGCCTTAACCACCTTTCTGTCTCCAGCCTTACCCCTCTCTCTGTCTCTAGCCTTAACCAACTCTCTGTCTCCAGCCTTACCCCTCTCTCTGTCTCCAGCCTTAACCAACTCTCTGTCTCCAGCCTTACCCCTCTCTCTGTCTCTAGCCTTAACCAACTCTCTGTCTCCAGCCTTACCCCTCTCTATGTCTCCAGTCTTACCCCTCTCTCTGTCTCCAGCCTTACCCCTCTCTCTGTCTCCAGCCTTAACCACCTCTCTGTCTCCAGCCTTACCCCTCTCTCTGTCTCTAGCCTTAACCAACTCTCTGTCTCCAGCCTTACCCCTCTCTCTGTCTCCAGCCTTACCCCTCTCTCTGTCTCCAACCTTACCCCTCTCTCTGTCTCCAGCCTTACCCCTCTCTCTGTCTCCAGCCTTACCCCTCTCTCTGTCTCCAGCCTTAGCCAACTCTCTGTCTCCAGCCTTAGCCACCTCTCTGTCTCCAGCCTTACCCCTCTCTCTGTTTCCAGCCTTACCCCTCTCTGTCTCCAGCCTTACCCCTCTCTCTGTCTCTAGTCTTACCCCTCTCTCTGTCTCCAGCCTTAACCACCTCTCTGTCTCCAGCCTTAACCACCTCTCTGTCTCCAGCACTATTACTAATTTTGTGACAAGAAGATCCTAGTAGCCAGCTCTGACACTTCATGGTGACCATGGCCCTCATTCCGAGTTGTTCGCTTGCTAGCTACTTTTAGCAGAAATGCAAACACAAAGCCGCCGCCCTCTGGGAGTGTATCTTAGCATAGCAGAATTGCTAACAAAAGATTAGCAATTGCTAACAAAAGATTAGCTATTCTGCTAATATTAGCAGAATTGCTAACGAAAGCAATTTCCTTGCAGTTTCTGAGTAGCTCCAGACCTACTCCTAGATTGCGATCACCTCAGTCCGTTTAGTTCCTGGTTTGACGTCACAAACACGCCCAGCGTCCGACCAGCCACTCCTCCGTTTCTCCAGCCACTCCTGTGTTTTTACCTGGCACGCCTGCGTTTTTTAGCACACTCCCTGAAAACGGCCAGTTTCCGCCCAGAAACACCCACTTCCTGTCAATCAGCAGAGCGATTGAAAAGCTTTGTTCGCCTGTGAGTAAAATAGCATAGTTTTGTGTAAATTTGCTTAGCGCGTGCGCCCTGAGATGCATACGCATGCGCAGAACTGCCGGATTTTAGCCTATTAGCAATTCTGCTAAAATTAGCAGCGAGCGAACAACTCGGAATGAGGGCCCATGTGTTCTATTTTACCACTTGTACCTAATTATGACCATCAGCCACTGGATGTGGTCAGCATCCTGACATTCAAGATACTGGCAGTCAGAACACCAATGCCAGAATCCCAACAATGCTTAGAATCCTGGCAAATCCCGAACATTAATATGCTGGGGAGGGTTAGGGTTAGCTGCTGGCAGAAAGGGTTAGGGTTTGGGGGGAGGGTTCGCTTAACTTGTAAAAAATGTCGGGATCCTGACCATCAGGATGCCGATGTCAGTATTCAGACCATTGGCATCCTCACTGTCGGGATCCTGTACCCAAACCTCAACCGCCATCACAGTAGGGCGTGCCTGTATACTTTTTACTAGTGATGAGCACCGGAAATTTTTCGGGTTTTGTGTTTTGGTTTTGGGTTCGGTTCCGCGGCCGTGTTTTGGGTTCGAACGCGTTTTGGCAAAACCTCACCGAATTTTTTTTGTCGGATTCGGGTGTGTTTTGGATTCGGGTGTTTTTTTCAAAAAACCCTAAAAAACAGCTTAAATCATAGAATTTGGGGGTCATTTTGATCCCAAAGTATTGTTAACCTCAATAACCATAATTTCCACTCATTTTCAGTCTATTCTGAACACCTCACACCTCACAATATTATTTTTAGTCCTAAAATTTGCACCGAGGTCGCTGGATGACTAAGCTCAGCGACCCAAGTGGCCGACACAAACACCTGGCCCATCTAGGAGTGGCACTGCAGTGTCACGCAGGATGGCCCTTCAAAAAACTACTCCCCAAACAGCACATGACGCAAAGAAGAAAAAAAAGAGGCGCAATGAGGTAGCTGTGTGACTAAGATAAGCTACCCTAGTGGCCGACACAAACACCTGGCCCATCTAGGAGTGGCACTGCAGTGTCACGCAGGATGGCCCTTCCAAAAAACACCCCCCAAACAGCACATGACGCAAAGAAAAAAAAAGGCGCAATGAGGTAGCTGTGTGACTAAGATAAGCGACCCAAGTGGCCGACACAAACACCTGGCCCATCTAGGAGTGGCACTGCAGTGTCACGCAGGATGGCCCTTCCAAAAAACACCCCCCAAACAGCACATGACGCAAAGAAAAAAAGAGGCGCAATGAGGTAGCTGTGTGACTAAGATAAGCGACCCTAGTGGCCGACACAAACACCTGGCCCATCTAGGAGTGGCACTGCAGTGTCACGCAGGATGGCCCTTCCAAAAAACACCCCCCAAACAGCACATGACGCAAAGAAAAAAAGAGGCGCAATGAGGTAGCTGTGTGACTAAGATAAGCAACCCTAGTGGCCGACACAAACACCTGGCCCATCTAGGAGTGGCACTGCAGTGTCACGCAGGATGGCCCTTCCAAAAACTACTCCCCAAACAGCACATGACGCAAAGAAAAATGAAAGAAAAAAGAGGTGCAAGATGGAATTGTCCTTGGGCCCTCCCACCCACCCTTATGTTGTATAAACAGGACATGCACACTTTAACCAACCCATCATTTCAGTGACAGGGTCTGCCACACGACTGTGACTGAAATGACGGGTTGGTTTGGACCCCCACCAAAAAAGAAGCAATTAATCTCTCCTTGCACAAACTGGCTCTACAGAGGCAAGATGTCCACCTCATCATCATCCTCCGATATATCACCGTGTACATCCCCCTCCTCACAGATTATCAATTCGTCCCCACTGGAATCCACCATCTCAGCTCCCTGTGTACTTTGTGGAGGCAATTGCTGCTGGTGAATGTCTCCACGGAGGAATTGATTATAATTCATTTTAATGAACATCATCTTCTCCACATTTTCTGGATGTAACCTCGTACGCCGATTGCTGACAAGGTGAGCGGCGGCACTTTCGGAGTACACACTTGTGGGAGGGCAACTTAGGTAGAATAAAGCCAGTTTGTGCAAGGGCCTCCAAATTGCCTCTTTTTCCTGCCAGTATAAGTACGGACTGTCTGACGTGCCTACTTGGATGCGGTCACTCATATAATCCTCCACCATTCTTTCAATGGGGAGAGAATCATATGCAGTGACAGTAGACGACATGTTCGTAATCGTTGTCAGGTCCTTCAGTCCGGACCAGATGTCAGCATCAGCAGTCGCTCCAGACTGCCCTGCATCACCGCCAGCGGGTGGGCTCGGAATTCTGAGCCTTTTCCTCGCACCCCCAGTTGCGGGAGAATGTGAAGGAGGAGATGTTGACAGGTCGCGTTCCGCTTGACTTGACAATTTTGTCACCAGCAGTTCTTTGAACCCCAGCAGACTTGTGTCTGCCGGAAAGAGAGATCCAACATAGGTTTTAAATCTAGGATCGAGCACGGTGGACAAAATGTAGTGCTCTGATTTCAACAGATTGACCACCCGTGAATCCTTGTTAAGCGAATTAAGGGCTCCATTCACAAGTCCCACATGCCTAGCGGAATCGCTCTGTGTTAGCTCCTCCTTCAATGTCTCCAGCTTCTTCTGCAAAAGCCTGATAAGGGGAATGACCTGACTCAGGCTGGCAGTGTCTGAACTGACTTCACGTGTGGCAAGTTCAAAAGGTTGCAGAACCTTGCACAACGTTGAAATCATTCTCCACTGCGCTTGAGACAGGTGCATTCCACCTCCTATATCGTGCTCAGTTGTATAGGCTTGAATGGCCTTTTGCTGCTCCTCCAACCTCTGAAGCATATAGAGGGTTGAATTCCACCTCGTTACCACTTCTTGCTTCAGATGATGGCAGGGCAGGTTCAGGCGTTTTTGGTGGTGCTCCAGTCTTCTGTACGTGGTGCCTGTACGCCGAAAGTGTCCCGCAATTCTTCTGGCCACCGACAGCATCTCTTGCACGCCCCTCTCGTTTTTTAAATAATTCTGCACCACCAAATTCAAGGTATGTGCAAAACATGGGACGTGCTGGAATTTGCCCAGATTTAATGCACACACAATATTGCTGGCGTTGTCCGATGCCACAAATCCACAGGAGAGTCCAATTGGGGTAAGCCATTCTGCGATGATCTTCCTCAGTTGCCGTAAGAGGTTTTTAGCTGTGTGCGTATTCTGGAAAGCGGTGATACAAAGCGTAGCCTGCCTAGGAAAGAGTTGGCGTTTGCGAGATGCTGCTACTGGTGCCGCCGCTGCTGTTCTTGCGGCGGGAGTCCATACATCTACCCAGTGGGCTGTCACAGTCATATAGTCCTGAGCCTGCCCTGCTCCACTTGTCCACATGTCCGTGGTTAAGTGGACATTGGGTACAACTGAATTTTTTAGGACACTGGTGAGTCTTTTTCTGAGGTCTGTGTACATTTTCGGTATCGCCTGCCTAGAGAAATGGAACCTAGATGGTATTTGGTACCGGGGACACAGTACCTCCAACAAGTCTCTAGTTGGCTCTGCAGTAATGATGGATACCGGAACCACGTTTCTCACCGCCCAGGATGCCAAGGCCTCAGTTATCCGCTTTGCAGCAGGATGACTGCTGTGATATTTCATCTTCCTCGCAAAGGACTGTTGGACAGTCAATTGCTTGGTGGAAGTAGTAAAAGTGGTCTTACGAGTACGACTTCCCCTCTGGGATGACCATCGACTCCCAGCAGCAACAACAGCAGCGCCAGCAGCAGTAGGCTTTACACGCAAGGATGCATCGGAGGAATCCCAGGCAGGAGAGGACTCGTCAGAATTGCCAGTGACATGGCCTGCAGGACTATTGGCATTCCTGGGGAAGGAGGAAATTGACACTGAGGGAGTTGGTGGGGTGGTTTGCGTGAGCTTGGTTACATGAGGAAGGGATTTACTGGTCAGTGGACTGCTTCCGCTGTCGCCCAAAGTTTTTGAACTTGTCACTGACTTATGATGAATGCGCTGCAGGTGACGTATAAGGGAGGATGTTCCGAGGTGGTTAACTTCCTTACCCCTACTTATTACAGCTTGACAAAGGCAACACACGGCTTGACAAATGTTGTCCGCATTTCTGTTGAAATACTTCCACACCGAAGAGCTGATTTTTTTGGTATTTTCACCAGGCATGTCAATGGCCCTATTCCTCCCACGGACAACAGGTGTCTCCCCGGGTGCCTGACTTAAACAAACCACCTCACCATCAGAATCCTCCTGGTCAATTTCCTCCCCAGCGCCAGCAACACCCATATCCTCCTCATCCTGGTGTACTTCAACACTGACATCTTCAATCTGACTATCAGGAACTGGACTGCGGGTGCTCCTTCCAGCACTTGCAGGGGGCGTGCAAATGGTGGAAGGCGCATGCTCTTCACGTCCAGTGTTGGGAAGGTCAGGCATCGCAAACGACACAATTGGACTCTCCTTGTGGATTTGTGATTTCGAAAAACGCACAGTTCTTTGCTGTGCTTTTGCCAGCTTGAGTCTTTTCATTTTTCTAGCGAGAGGCTGAGTGCTTCCATCCTCATGTGAAGCTGAACCACTAGCCATGAACATAGGCCAGGGCCTCAGCCGTTCCTTGCCACTCCGTGTGGTAGATGGCATATTGGCAAGTTTACGCTTCTCCTCCGACAATTTTATTTTAGATTTTTGAGTCCTTTTTTTACTGATATTTGGTGTTTTGGATTTTACATGCTCTGTACTATGACATTGGGCATCGGCCTTGGCAGACGACTTTGATGGCATTTCATCGTCTCGGCCATGACTAGTGGCAGCAGCTTCAGCACGAGGTGGAAGTCGATCTTGATCTTTCCCTATTTTTGGAACCTCAACATTTTTGTTCTCCATATTTTAATAGGCACAACTAAAAGGCACCTCAGGTAAACAATGGAGATGGATGGATACTAGTATACTTATGGATGGACGAGCAACTGCCGACACAGAGGTAGCTACAGCCGTGGACTACCGTACTGCGTCTGCTGCTAATATAGACTGGATGATAATGATATAAAAAATATATATATATCACTACTGCAGCCGGACAGGTATATATTATATAATGACGGACCTGCTGGACACTGTCAGCACTGCAGACTCCTAAAGTAAGCTACTAGTATCAAGAAGATAGAAAAAAAAAACACCACAGGTAGGTGGTATACAATTATGGATGGACGAGCGACTGCCGACACAGAGGTAGCTACAGCCGTGGACTACCGTACTGCGTCTGCTGCTAATATAGACTGGATGATAATGATATAAAAAATATATATATATCACTACTGCAGCCGGACAGGTATATATTATATAATGACGGACCTGCTGGACACTGTCAGCACTGCAGACTCCTAAAGTAAGCTACTAGTATCAAGAAGATAGAAAAAAAAACACCACAGGTAGGTGGTATACAATTATGGATGGACGAGCGACTGCCGACACAGAGGTAGCTACAGCCGTGGACTACCGTACTGCGTCTGCTGCTAGTATAGACTGGATGATAATGATATAAAAAATATATATATATATCACTACTGCAGGACAGGTATATATTATATAATGACGGACCTGCTGGACAATGTCAGCAGAATGCGTTTATAGAATAAAAACACCACACGACGAGTGTTTAACTTTTTCAGGCAGACAATCACAATATACTGGTGGTCACTGGTCACTGGTCAGTCACACTGGCAGTGGCACTCTGGCAGCAAAAGTGTGCACTGTTAAATATATGTACTTCTGCTATAACTGCTCCCCAGTCTCCCCCACAATTAAGCTGTGTGAGCAGTGAGCACTCAGCACAGTCAGATATACATAGATGATGCAGCACACTGAGGCTGAGCACAGATATGGTATACTGTGTCACTGTGTATCGTTTTTTTTCAGGCAGAGAACGGATTATATTAAATAATAATAAAACTGCACTGGTGGTCACTGGTCAGTCACTAGTAAACTCTGCACTCTCTGAGTACTCCTAAGCTCCAGTAAATCAAGTGTCTCACTCTCACTATCTATTTCTATTCTAAACGGAGAGGACGCCAGCCACGTCCTCTCCCTATCAATCTCAATGCACGTGTGAAAATGGCGGCGACGCGCGGCTCCTTATATAGAATCCGAGTCTCGCGATAGAATACGAGCCTCGCAAGAATCCCACAGCGGGATGATGACGTTCGGGCGTGCTCGGGTTAGCCGAGCAAGGCGGGAAGATCCGAGTCTGCCTCGGACCCGTGTAAAAAGCGTGAAGTTCGGGGGGGTTCGGTTTCCGAGAAACCGAACCCGCTCATCACTACTTTTTACATGCATGTGTAAGGAATATCCAACTCACCTGTTTTATTGGTTAGATTGTTACAGTACCTTTGTTCAGGCAGGTGGTGATTCATTCCATGACAGACTTCCTAATTATGTCTTGTTGCAGTGGGACCCATTGTACGGGGACAATTCCAAGGAACACAATTAAAAAAATTAGCATCTAATTTTTTAGTATATAATACTGAAAACACATTTGTGTCTACCAGGAGCAGAACTGGGATATTATTCTCTTCTGGATTACCTTATTTTTAGGAGTATATTTACTAAAGGTCAGTTTTCACAGATTTTTATCGATTTTTAAACTGAAGAAAACTGATTAAATCCATGTTATGTTTCTGGGGCTAAAACACACATTTACTAACATTTGAAAATGAAGATAAAAAAATCACCTGTTAGTAAATGTGTGTTTTAGCCCCTGAAACACAACATTTATCCAAAATTATTTTCATTGATTTGAAATCTATTAAAATCTATGACAATCGACCTTTAGTAAATATACCCCCTACATTAAATTAGATAAAGAATGCAGAATGAGAGCTAACTGTAACCTAAGGAAGGAGCTTTGCACCTGCAGCTAGATAAAAGGGGATAACTAGCATAAGTGCATCAGGTAGGTTGCTATGGGGCCCTCATCTGATGGGGGGCCTGTCTTTCCTGGTCTGTCCCATGTTTCTAGGTGATTTTTTTTTCCTTTCGGCAGCACATGGGGCCCTTACAAATGTTGCTATGGGGCCCATAAATGACTAGTTACACCCCTGGCTAGACCTTATAGACACTATATCCCTAGGCTCACCGGCCCTACCCAGGGAAAGCAACAGAAATCTTGGGGCACGGTAAAGTGATATCTTTGGGGCCGCCTCATCCGGCAGGGAGATTTGGGTTTTGATGCAATCAATGGACCAGTCGCTGCCCTCTTACAGTGTCACCTGAGCTAGCACTAGAGACTGGGACTGCAGGCAACTGTAGTATTGGACTGGAACCAATGGTATCTGTATTATCGGACTGGAACCGATGGTATCTGGAATCGATGGTGACTGTAATGGGACCGTAGTGCTGACCGGGCTGGATCCGGAATGATGACACTGGAGTGCTGACTGGGCTGGATCCAGAATGATGACTCTGGATGATCCCTTGAAAATGCAGATGGTAGTGCAGGTAGCAAATAGAGATGCTCAGAAAATGCAGGTACAGTGCAGTACCTGAATACCCGGTGTCGGAGGAGCGCAACTTCAAAACTCACACACAGAGCTGTGTGACTTATGGCACTGCCAACCTGAACACTGAGAAACCCCTTGGTGACACAGGATTGGCTGGGAGTGGCAGCTGACCCTCAGGCTGCTTGGATTTGGTCAGCTGAAACTAAGCAAGATGGCATCGTCCATGCTGCCGGGCTGGCAGAAGCATCATACACAGAGGCCCCAATCGCTGTGACTACTACAGCCATGCGAAGAGTGTGCCGCTGGACTGCCAGAGCATGCCGGACCCTCACAAGTGACCTGACAGGTAGGAAATGGCTTTCATATGTATTGGTAGATGCTCAATTAGCTTAGTGATATCATTCAGGTGCTCGAAAGGGAGGGGTATTTCTAAGCAAGAAAAAAAGGCATTTGTTTCCCCCAGCACCCTGAATGATAACCGTAACCAGATATAAATTTCACATAATAATAGAATTCAGAGATCTTCGTTACACATATTTGCGCAAATGTGTGAATAAGCCCCAAAGCTGCATCAAGGCGTCTCTGTATATTTGGGGTCCCTAGCGCTATATCTAGGTGCAGGGTGTGGCACCCCAAAACACCAGTATAAGCCAGAAAGCCCAGCGTAGCATACCAGTGAAAAAACTATAGTGTTAATAAATTAGTATTTAGGAAGCCGAAGCTATAGAGAAAGTGATACAAAAATGAAATGCAATTAAAATAGAGAAATAGTGTTAAAAAATTAATAAGTGAAAAGTGTTAATAGAATGTAAAGGTATGCCACACTAAGGCCATCCAGCTCAGCCAGTCCAGAGGCACCACACCTCACACCTCCATTACCCCAATCTGGGTCTAAGATTAACCAGCAAGGAGCCACATGATAATGGCTCCTTACTACAATATGTCTAAGCTAAGAGCTACCTGCCTTGGAGCAACCCCATAATGCTCCATGTGGCATGTCAGGGCCTGCACCTCCTCCTAATGCAGGAACCTCTCTGCCTCTCACAACAAACATATGTATTGGTAGATGCTCAATTAGCTTAGTGATATCATTCAGGTGCTCGAAAGGGAGGGGTATTTCTAAGCAAGAAAAAAAGGCATTTGTTTTCCCCAGCACCCTGAATGATAACCGTAACCAGATATAAATTCCACATAATAATAGAATTCAGAGATCTTCGTTACACATATTTGCGCAAATGTGTGAATAAGCCCCAAAGCCACATCAAGGCGTCTCTGTATATTTGGGGTCCCTAGCGCTTTGGGGCTTATTCACACATTTGCGCAAATATGTGTAATGAAGATCTCTGAATTCTATTATTAGGTGGAATTTATATCTGGTTACGGTTATCATTCAGGGTGCTGGGGGAAACAAATGCCTTTTTTTCTAGGTAGGAAATGGCTACTGACCTTAGCAGCATCCCCTTGGGCCGTGGCACACAGCAGGTACCATGCGGCCTTCACACCCCACCAGAAGAGGCCGACGCAAGCATAGAAATCCTGGCCAGCGGAGCAGCTGCCATGGCCCATAACTGCCTGCAACAGAGCTGGACCCCCACCCTTGTCCCGCACAGTCACTGTGTGTGAGAGGCTCCTGTTGCTCTAAGGCTGCGCCCACACTGCCTATTGCTTGATGCCCTATTTGGACATGATGGCTCACATCCCTGCAGGGCAGTAAGTGGCATATCCTTGGGGCCTGGAACAGGTCCCCTTTGACCCTCCCTGTTGCCGACACAGTCCCTACTTCTATACACCATATAACATTTTTATTGAATTTAAACATATACATGGAAGTGGGGAACAGAAATAAAAAGGTAAGGGAGGGATTAATGGAAGGGAGGGATTTGGGATGGGAGGGATTTGGGATGGGATGGGATGGGAGGGATTTGGGATGGGAGGGATTTGGGATAGGAGGGGGTACACAAGTGAGAGACAAATAACACAAATAATGTTCCTTGTGAAATGGTACAGAACGTCAAATCGGTACGTTACACTCATAGGGAAAACTCAACAGAGAGCTGACAACAAGCAACATAATGGCAGAACAACTGAACAACCGAATAAGAGGAGAGCCCAATAAATACAGGTCAGCTGGAGGGGCAAAGTAAGCTAGGTGCTGTATTAATTATCACAATAAAATAATAGTGCCTGAGGGAAGAGAGCCCTCTCCTCGTGAACTGGCGTTAAATATGAGTGGTGGAGAAGCTTAAAATGTTGTTCCGAATGGGATATATATTTAGAAAGGTAGAAGCAGGTCTGGAAAACAGAGCTCAAATCATCTTCTGATAGGGAGCAAGAGAGATTGTATACGCCATATGTACAGTAGTGTGTGTTATGCAGACTATCTAGTACTTACACAGGCTACGGATACCAGAGGGCTGTGCAATAAAGGCATATGGTCACACTGTATTGTAGTTGTCCTTAGCAGTCTCTACAGAGACACAAAGAGTGTCAGTAACGCAAATCCCAGATGAGCAACTGAAGGTAAGTTGTCCCTGCACACATTTATTAGCAATTTTATAAGGTACCATGTGATGCTGTCTGAAAATAAGACTGCAATGTACTGTGATGAAAATATATATATATTTGCTAACAGTTTAGCAAAACAGCAAAATATTCTGTACAAATCAACTATAATTAGCCTAAAGACATATGGCCCAGTTATCAATCAGCAATCACGCAGTCTCTGTTCTGTACATTTTGTGCCTCGGAGGTTGGTAACAGCGCACTAAAGGGACAGGTAATCACTCACCTAATTGATGTGGGTGATCACTGTGGGCTGTGAACTTCTTTATTGACCTTTTGAGACACATTCTGGAAGTTCAAATGTGGAAATAAAACAATTTTCATCTTTAGTTGTAACTTGAGTTTTCATCTGTGAGTTACTGTATCATTGCCAGCTACAGGAGACAGTTCCAGAACAACCTGCACTTCATAATGCTGGAATGATATCCTGTGCTCTTCACTATATAGCAAGTGGAATTGTTATACAACAAGATATTTGGTAATATGTCTTATTATCAATTTTTTCTCATTGGTATTACTTATTAAACTGAAAACACTACATCATTGCACAACTGCTTATTTTATTACAGTAAAACACAGAAAATGTTATTAAGGTTTTTACAGAAGCCTCGAATGATTAGAATGAAAACTGGCTGGTTATACATTGCACCCCTCGTCCCCCACATATCCCATGCACATACATCTGATGCACAACACAGCAATCCTCAAACACATGACCTAACTCCCATACGTCTCTGAATCCTTTAAATGTGCACTATGTAAAGCAGCGCCAAAACAGGGCATCACGGGTCTGTGCCAGTCATGAAGTCATGACACTCAGGACGGCACTGCAGCAGCGATATTGGCTGCAGGGACTCTTCTAGCCAGATGCAGGGACCGTGGTGCAATGGCGCATGTAAACCATTACACTCTGTGCAGCAGCACCGCTCACACACTACTAGTTATGGCCCTGATTAAATGCATGCTCTGTCTGAAACAAACTAACCTCATCAAAGGACTTTTTACTTTATAATATCCTCAACCTTCTGCCAATAGCATAAAACAACTGAACACGGACTCAACTGCAGCCCTTTCACACAGTGGTCTTCACTTCCTCCATACCCCCTGGCCTAGAAGTAGAACAGGAGGAGGTGTTGGACTACTTATTTCCCCACTGCACATTCATAGTTCTACCTAATGTCCCATCATTCACATTCACACCTTTTGTGGAACATGATACCAGGATTTTTATCTGCCCTTCTGTTAACTACTGTCTCCCTGGGTAATAACAATTTCTTGATCAATTCTCTGCCTGGCTTCCTCATTTCTTATACCCTGACATTCCCTCTGTCACCATGGGTGATATCAACATTCCTATTGATAATCCACTATCATCCAGTGCATCCAAACTGCTCTGTCTAATATCCTCTCTCAGCTTCTCCCAATGAACTGCTTTTCTCCTTATAAGGGTGGCCACTGTATTGATCTAGGGGTCTATTCATGGAGCAGTTAAAAATCCTTTGGTTCCCATTCACAGAAGTGGTTACTGTGCCCCTGATCAGCGCAGATATTGCTTCCCCATACAATTAGTATGGGAAGAGCAATTGATAGAAGCACCGAAAGCGTTACTTTCTGTTTCGCTTCTCAGAAAACAATTGCCTTCTCAGAATGGCATAAGGAGACTGGTGAGAGGATAAAAGCATAGTACTGCTGTCTCCCCGCCTCCTTCCCATCCTTTTCGCCTCCTTCATATATACTGGCCAATCAGAGGAGCCCAGAGAGAGAGTGGCAGACTAGAGGGTGCGGGCAGAAATCCGACAAAAGTGCTGGTGCGAGGCTGATTTCTGCCATTACCGCGGTGGAAACAGCATCACGCCGGGCAGCTTAGTTGAAGAATGCCAGTTCTCACAATAAAACACCCTGTTTAGTCCGTGAGTAACCAGTGTTCTCTGACATGATAGTGTGCTGAATTGAATAGCACTGGGAGCTCATTCCCAGTGCTATTCAATCCACGCTGAATTGAATCGAGCCCATAGTGAAAGCACAAAGGTGCTGTTGCAATTGGTACAGACAGTATCAGAAAGAGTTAGGCATTCCAGGGCAGACAGTATCAGAAAGAGATAGGCATTCCAGGGCAGTGACTAGGTGATGGCTAGTAGTGCATGCAAAACGGTCTGTTCACTAGGCATGATATGGATGAAAATATTCAGGCTAATGCCAGTATACAGTACATGGGGGGGGGGGGGGGGGGGGGTGTAGCAAAAAAGGAAGAAAAGAGGTAGAGAAGAATGGAGAGGGGGAAAAAAGTTTAAAATGGTGCAGGGAGCACTCTCCCATATGTGGTGTAAATTATGGTATGTATCACATATGTGGCAGAACGTAATGCAATCCGAAATCACTGTAGGTGCGGGTTGCCAGCCGATCTTGGATGTTTTTTTAAAGGGCAATCACTTACAAGGCAAAACCATGCCTTGTATGTGATTGTCCCTTTGAAAAAATGTCAGAGATCGTCCGACAACCCGCACGTCCGGCGAATGGAGTCCAATTACTGGTGGTAACAGGTGGGGATTCCTGGTTGTAAAGGTGAGTCTTAGCCCACTATAAGTCCTTCAGGAAAATATGTATTTCTTAGCACACACATTTTGAGAAAAAGACCCACCATGGTCTTGAAACGTTGGTGGTTACAATATGCTGTCATTTTCCTTTTTGCACAATGCACAGATTCTAAAAGATCGGAGAGTGCTGCCTGTTTCTGCGGGAATCAGAGGTGGCTCAACTTATGTGAAACACTTGGATATATATATTGTATATATATATTGATATCAATATATATATTGATATATATATATATATATATATATATATATATTATATTGTAACAGGGTTGTAGAAATGAGGACTCAGACAGGCAAGTTCATGGTGTAGCAGTGTCTTTAATGACTGCAGACACTGCACTGTAACATGTATAGACATAAGCCTGGGCAAACAGGCAAATTAAATTAAAACAGACAGGTGCAAACAAATATCCCAGCACTAAAGTGCTTAATGGTCAGTCTGCTGCAACGGCATGCAGCCCCAATCCACTATCTTCTTCTGGGCACAGCTAATAACATCAGTCCCTGGCACTAAGGAGACTCCGGCCTACTAACTGTACACTATTTCACATCAGTGCACAGAGCTGTGTATATACATACAGAGGCCCAAATCATGCATTCTCTAATGGTTAGCAAAGCCTCTGTGGTAGCTGGCCACACCCCCTATAGGGCTTTTCCCCAGTAAGCCCTTCATGCCCCAATCCGACACTGGGCTGGGATATTGATGCATACCACCCAACACTGGGGAGGTGGGGTGTGGGACATTGTACACGTGCCAAAGACGTGTGCACTAAAAAGGGGTGCGGTCTCATAGTCCAGGGACATAGCTGTGCATCATGTAATGCCCCCATCTTTTGTCACACTGACTTTCCAAGCTGCTGGGCTGCTCCCAAGTCCCTCTCCTTAGTGTATGGATGCCATGCACATGCGCACAACAAGCATTCACCACTGCTCTGAGTAGATAAGAGGGAGACCTCTCAAACTTGCCCTCTCCCATGGAATACTGGGTGGGATGTTAGGTCAATGGCCAAAATACAGGACTTTCCCGTCAAAATCAGGACAGTTGGGAGGTCTGTTAATAATCTAACTTTTAAATCTCTTATACAACTTTCTTGTTCATAGTTCATACTCATATATTTTGTATTATTACTTTTACTTTTTAACACATGGGGGTGGGGACAGGTCACGGCCTTTGTTGCAATTCACAATTAATTTTTTACTACAAACCATAAACTATAAGCCATACCATACACTACAAGACACTATACTTAACGCACAAATGTACACATTCAGATCTAGTTATGCCGTTTGCACAATTGTGCTGCCTTTGCATATAGAAATGGAGCAGGCTGGGTTCAGATAAATTGCACAATTAAGCATGATTAGAATTTTACGTTCATCTTCCTCTCAGCTCACGCCTACTTTAATCTAATTACTGAAATGACTGATTGCTTCATCCATCTGAACTTGTTTCAAATGCACCTACTTTAAAGTATTCATGTATTAATTGCAAATGTTTAAATACAGAAGTGTCTACCTTTAAGCCTAGAAACTGATTTGTCTTAGACATTCTGGTAAGGATAATAATCTGAGACAATATAAAAGAAAAATACTTTAAGTATATCCTCTGAAACATATCTGGCCTGTAATCTTTTGTGAAAATCACTGGCTAATATTAATATCCCCCATTGTCTCCTCAGATGTGTCACAGGCCTTAATTGTCCTTGACAGAAATTTGTGTGAACAGTGTAACTAGGGATATCTTCAGAATGACTTAAAGTTGGTTTCTGCCCCCAAATTGTGACCACTACACAGTTTTTGAAGACCTGCTGATGCTTTATATTGAAAAAAAATATGGCTACAAAAGTAATTAGGCCTCCTGTTACATGACCCTTATTGTGCCTTATCCTTTGTGTACAGTTATCTATCTATATTAACAATGATTAATTCAATAAATTCAGCCATCATCCAACAAAACCACATCTGCAGTTACTTATCCCTGGTGAGCTGCAGCAATCATCTGGCTGCAGTGCACTGATGTTACCACTCTTGTAATTTACTCCCCGATGCAATCATGTTCTTCCATAAGGCTTTTTGTCTTGCATCAGTGGTCGAAGTGAAATTTAAGAGTGGCAGTATGGAAAATGTAAGTCAATGGTATTCAAAACTTTTACAAATAAAGCAGTAGGCAAAGTGGCGGTACGGCATACTATTGTATACCAGCTTAGTGTGCTAACTTCCTCGCATAATATGCAGGCCCTGCTTCCAATAAGATAATGTAGAGGTGAACACAAGTCTCATTAACCTACAGTAACTAAAATAGTACTACGGTACTTTGTTTAACATCATTTATGGCTTCAATTAAACATGAAAGTGAAGGGACATCAAGGAGTAAATTTACTAAAATTGAAAATTTGGGTATTTTTGTTTTTTAGTCGATTTTCTGTCATTTTGCAAATTGGATATTTACTAATGTCATAGCAGACATAAAATCAACCAAACATCTTTGGAATATCAACCCAACTATCAATGCTTTCACATTGTCAACTATAGAAAACGTCTAACTGACAGGTGTGTTTAACTTCTAAACAGTTTCTATTGGCCCAAACTTCATTGTTATGCCTATAAAAAGATACACAGCATGTGGTGCAGTCTGGCTGTAGGAAAACTGGAATTAGAAGGCTATGGTATGCTCTGCAATTTTGTGAGGTACGCACATTACCACCTGACTCAAATCAGAGGAACAACATCTGATTATTGAGATATTGCAGAGCCTTCACAGGCCTAGGTTCTTCCGTGTGCGGTTTAATCTCATTACCGTACATTCTGACGAGGTCATACAGATGTTCTGCTTCAGTCGTACCAACATAATGATGCTGTGTGATCTTGTCAAGATTCAGCTTAAGCCAGACACTCCATGGTCACGTGCCATATCAGACCTGTACAAGCTGCTGTGTGATCTGCATTTTTTGCAGCTGGCTCCTTTTAGTCTATTACTGGTAAAGAACTAGGCATATCACATGTTACTTTTAGCAGGCAACTCACACATGTCATAGGAGCCCTCATCCACCTCATTAAGACCTATATCTGCTTTCCCAGCCAGGAGTAACAGTGGCATGAACTAAGGGTAGGCTTCTATAGTCTTGCAGACATGCCTAATGTCCTGAGAGCTATACACTACACACATATATGCAGGACTGAGAGCACCTAGGAATAGCGCTCATCTTTACATCAATAGGCACCACTCCTATTCCATGAATGTGCAGGTGGTGTATAAAGAAAAAACAAAAATTATAAGTGTGCTAACTGGCTATCCTGCTTTGTCCCTCCATGGCCCTAGCTGTGTGCATTTTCTCCTCGTGCATGTGTGGGTTTCCTCCGGTGGCTCTGGTTTCCCTTCCACAATCCTATAAAAAATATATACTGGTACTGTAGGTTAATTGGCTCTCAAAAAAAAAAGTAACCTTAGTATGTAAGTGTGTGCATGTACGTGTGGTGGGGAATATAGATTGTAAGCTCCACTGGTGCAGGGACTGATGTGAAAAGCCAAAAGCAGTATTCTCTGTAAAACTCTGCAGAATATTTGTGCGCTATATAAATAACTGGTAATAACTGTTAACATATAATAATGATGCCTACATCCTCAGTACATCATTCCTCTATTCTAAGTTTAAGGCTGACCAAAGTGGACTGAGCCAAGACACAGGGTGCCCCTCAGGCCGGTACAACTTTACTATTCCAGGGCCACCCGGCTGCTGGAAGCAGGCACGTCAGACAGATGATGCTCCTGCTCCCAGCTGCTGTCGCTCCTCCATCCCCCTGCCTCATGCCTTGAATATCTCAGCTTTGCTTACATACTGCCATCAGGCCAACCCCCCCTTGCTTGCACCTCATGTCATCTATCAGTCAACCCTTCCCACTAGATTGTTAGCTTTTCAGAGCAGGGCCCTCTTTCCTCTTATCTAAGCCCTCTTCATGACACATTTCACTCGCAGCTCTCCCCTACTCAGTGACCATCTTTACCTGCTTTTTCTCCTGCTGGTAAAGGCACATCTCCATCTATGGCCACCAGCCCCTAGTAGTACAATGATCACCCCCTCACTACTTACATCTTAGCTGTATTATGTCTTGAGAATTGTGGTGCTCTTTGTTACCTGTACTCTATTTATTTATTTACTGTAATGCTAAGTTTTGTCTCCTTGTGGCGCCTTAAAAATAAAATGTAATAATAATAATTAGTGATGAGCGGGTTCGGTTTCTCGGAAACCGAACCCCCCCCGAACTTCACCCTTTTTACACGGGTCCGAGGCAGGTTCGAACCTTCCCGCCTTGCTCGGCTAACCCGAGCGCGCCCGAACGTCATCATCCCGCTGTCGGATTCTCACGAGATTCGGATTCTATATAAGCAGCCGCGCGTCGCCGCCATTTTCACTCGTGCATTGGAGATGATAGGGAGAGGACGTGGCTGGCGTCCTCTCCGTTTATTGTAGAAGTTGATTGGTTTATTGCTTAATTGTGGGGAGGATTGGGGAGCAGCTGTTAGGAGGAGTACAGTGCAGAGTTTTGCTGATAAGTGACAACCAGTTTTTATCCGTTCTCTGCCTGAAAAAAACGCTCCATACCATATCTGTGCTCAGTGTGCTGCATAATATATCTGTTCTGAGTGCTCACACTGCTTAATTGTGGGGACTGGGGAGCAGCTATAGCAGGAGTACAGTGCAGAGTTTTGCTGACAGTGACCACCAGTATACGTTGTCTGCCTGAAAAACACTCCAGATCTGTGCTCAGTGTGCTGCTTTATTGTGGGGACTGGGGACCACCAGTATAATTAATATTATATAGGAGGAGTACAGTGCAGAGTGCACTGCTGTACCTACCTCTGTGTCGTCATCCATTAAGTATACTATCCATCCACATTCAATACCTGTGGTGCATTTTAGTTTTGCAGTTTGCTGACACAGTGTCCACCAGTATACTATATATAGCAGTACGGTAGGCCACTGCTGTACCTACTTCTGTGTCGTCATCCATTAAGTATACTATCCATCTACATTCTATACCTGTGGTGCATTTTAGTTTTGCAGTTTGCTGACAGTGTCCACCAGTATACTATATATAGCAGTACGGTAGGCCACTGCTGTACCTACCTCTGTGTCGTCATCCATTAAGTATACTATCCATCTACATTCTATACCTGTGGTGCATTTTAGTTTTGCAGTTTGCTGACAGTGTCCACCAGTATACTATATATAGCAGTACGGTAGGCCACTGCTGTACCTACCTCTGTGTCGTCATCCATTAAGTATACTATCCATCTACATTCTATACCTGTGGTGCATTTTAGTTTTGCAGTTTGCTGACACAGTGACCACCAGTATACTATATATAGCAGTACGGTAGGCCACTGCTGTACCTACCTCTGTGTCGTCATGCATTAAGTATACTATCCAATATCCATCTACATTCTATACCTGTGGTGCATTTTAGTTTTGCAGTTTGCTGACACAGTGTCCACCAGTATACTATATATAGCAGTACGGTAGGCCACTGCTCTACCTACCTCTGTGTCGTCATCCACTAAGTATACTATCCATCTACATTCTATACCTGTGGTGCATTTTAGTTTTGCAGTTTGCTGACACAGTGTCCACCAGTATACTATATATAGCAGTACGGTAGGCCACTGCTGTACCTACCTCTGTGTCGTCATCCATTAAGTATACTATCCATCTACATTCTATACCTGTGGTGCATTTTAGTTTTGCAGTTTGCTGACACAGTGTCCACCAGTATACTATATATAGCAGTACGGTAGGCCACTGCTGTACCTACCTCTGTGTCGTCATCCATTAAGTATACTATCCATCTACATTCTATACCTGTGGTGCATTTTAGTTTTGCAGTTTGCTAACAGTGTCCACCAGTATACTATATATAGCAGTACGGTAGGCCACTGCTGTACCTACCTCTGTGTCGTCATCCATTAAGTATACTATCCATCTACATTCTATACCTGTGGTGCATTTTAGTTTTGCAGTTTGCTAACAGTGTCCACCAGTATACTATATATAGCAGTACGGTAGGCCACTGCTGTACCTACCTCTGTGTCGTCATCCATTAAGTATACTATCCATCTACATTCTATACCTGTGGTGCATTTTAGTTTTGCAGTTTGCTGACAGTGTCCACCAGTATACTATATATAGCAGTACGGTAGGCCACTGCTGTACCTACCTCTGTGTCGTCATCCATTAAGTATACTATCCAATATCCATCTACATTCTATACCTGTGGTGCATTTTAGTTTTGCAGTTTGCTGACACAGTGTCCACCAGTATACTATATATAGCAGTACGGTAGGCCACTGCTGTACCTACCTCTGTGTCGTCATCCATTAAGTATACTATCTATCTACATTCTATACCTGTGGTGCATTTTAGTTTGGCAGTTTGCTGACACAGTGTCCACCAGTATACTATATATAGCAGTACGGTAGGCCACTGCTGTATCTATCTCTGTGTCGTCATCCATTAAGTATACTATCCACCTACATTCTATACCTGTGGTGCATTTCAGTTGTGCGCAGTAAATATAGTAGTAGGCCATTGCTATTGATACTGGCATATAATTCCACACATTAAAAAATGGAGAACAAAAATGTGGAGGTTAAAATAGGGAAAGATCAAGATCCACTTCCACCTCGTGCTGAAGCTGCTGCCACTAGTCATGGCCGAGACGATGAAATGCCAGCAACGTCGCCTGCCAAGGCCGATGCCCAATGTCATAGTAGAGAGCATGTAAAATCCAAAACACAAAAGTTCAGTAAAATGACCCAAAAATCAAAATTAAAAGCGTCTGAGGAGAAGCGTAAACTTGCCAATATGCCATTTACGACACGGAGTGGCAAGGAACGGCTGAGGCCCTGGCCTATGTTCATGGCTAGTGGTTCAGCTTCACATGAGGATGGAAGCACTCATCCTCTCGCTAGAAAAAAGAAAAGACTTAAGCTGGCAAAAGCACAGCAAAGAACTGTGCGTTCTTCTAAATCACAAATCCCCAAGGAGAGTCCAATTGTGTCGGTTGCGATGCCTGACCTTCCCAACACTGGACGGGAAGAGCTTGTGCCTTCCACCATTTGCACGCCCCCTGCAAGTGCTGGAAGGAGCACCCGCCGTCCAGTTCCTGATAGTCAAATTGAAGATGTCACTGTTGAAGTACACCAGGATGAGGATATGGGTGTTGCTGGCGCTGGGGAGGAAATTGACAAGGAGGATTCTGATGGTGAGGTGGTTTGTTTAAGTCAGACACCCGGGGAGACACCTGTTGTCCGTGGGAGGAATATGGCCATTGACATGCCTGGTCAAAATACAAAAAAAATCAGCTCTTCGGTGTGGAATTATTTCAACAGAAATGCGGACAACAGGTGTCAAGCCGTGTGTTGCCTTTGTCAAGCTGTAATAAGTAGGGGTAAGGACGTTAACCACCTCGGAACATCCTCCCTTATACATCACCTGCAGCGCATTCATCATAAGTCAGTGACAAGTTCAAAAACTTTGGGTGACAGCGGAAGCAGTCCACTGACCACTAAATCCCTTCCTCTTGTAACCAAGCTCCTGCAAACCACACCACCAACTCCCTCAGTGTCAATTTCCTCCTTACCCAGGAAAGCCAATAGTCCTGCAGGCCATGTCACTGTCAAGTCTGACGAGTCCTCTCCTGCCTGGGATTCCTCCGATGCATCCTTGAGTGTAACGCCTACTGCTGCTGGCGCTGCTGTTGTTGCTGCTGGGAGTCGATCGTCATCCAAGAGGGGAAGTCGGAAGACCACTTGTACTACTTCCAGTAAGCAATTGACTGTCCAACAGTCCTTTGCGAGGAAGATGAAATATCACAGCAGTCATCCTGCTGCAAAGCAGATAACTCAGGCCTTGGCAGCCTGGGCGGTGAGAAACATGGTTCCGGTATCCATCGTTAATTCAGAGGCAACTATAGACTTGATTGAGGTACTGTGTCCCCGGTACCAAATACCATCTAGGTTCCATTTCTCTAGGCAGGCGATACCGAAAATGTACACAGACCTCAGAAAAAGACTCACCAGTGTCCTAAAAAATGCAGTTGTACCCAATGTCCACTTAACCACGGACATGTGGACAAGTGGAGCAGGGCAGACTCAGGACTATATGACTGTGACAGCCCACTGGGTAGATGTATTGCCTCCCGCAGCAAGAACAGCAGCGGCGGCACCAGTAGCAGCATCTCGCAAACGCCAACTCGTTCCTAGGCAGGCTACGCTTTGTATCACCGCTTTCCAGAATAGGCACACAGCTGACAACCTCTTACGGAAACTGAGGAACATCATCGCAGAATGGCTTACCCCAATTGGACTCTCCTGGGGATTTGTGACATCGGACAACGCCAGCAATATTGTGCGTGCATTACATCTGGGCAAATTCCAGCACGTCCCATGTTTTGCACATACATTGAATTTGGTGGTGCAGAATTATTTAAAAAAACGACAGGGGCGTGCAAGAGATGCTGTCGGTGGCCCGAAGAACTGCGGGCCACTTTCGGCATTCAGGCACCGCGTACAGAAGACTGGAGCACCACCAAACATTCCTGAACCTGCCCTGCCATCCTCTGAAGCAAGAGGTGGTAACGAGGTGGAATTCAACCCTCTATATGCTTCAGAGGATGGAGGAGCAGCAAAAGGCCATTCAAGCCTATACATCTGCCCACGATATAGGCAAAGGAGGGGGAATGCACCTGACTCAAGCGCAGTGGAGAATGATTTCAACGTTGTGCAAGGTTCTGCAACCCTTTGAACTTGCCACACGTGAAGTCAGTTCAGACACTGCCAGCCTGAGTCAGGTCATTCCCCTCATCAGGCTTTTGCAGAAGAAGCTGGAGACATTGAAGGAGGAGCTAAAACAGAGCGATTCCGCTAGGCATGTGGGACTTGTGGAAGGAGCCCTTAATTCGCTTAACCAGGATTCACGGGTGGTCAATCTGTTGAAATCAGAGCACTACATTTTGGCCACCGTGCTCGATCCTAGATTTAAAACCTATGTTGTATCTCTCTTTCCGGCAGACACAAGTCTGCAGAGGTTCAAAGACCTGCTGGTGAGAATATTGTCAAGTCAAGCGGAACGTGACCCGTCAACATCTCCTCCTTCACATTCTCCCGCAACTAGGGGTGCGAGGAAAAGGCTAAGAATTCCTAGCCCACCCGCTGGCGGTGATGCAGGGCAGTCTGGAGCGAGTGCTGACATCTGGTCCGGACTGAAGGACCTGCCAATGATTACTGACATGTCGTCTACTGTCACTGCATATGATTCTCTCACCATGGAAAGAATGGTGGAGGATTATATGAGTGACCGCATCCAAGTAGGCACGTCAGACAGTCCGTACGTATACTGGCAGGAAAAAGAGGCAATTTGGAGGCCCTTGCACAAACTGGCTTTATTCTACCTAAGTTGCCCTCCCTCCAGTGTGTACTCCGAAAGAGTGTTTAGTGCAGCCGCTCACCTTGTCAGCAATCGGCGTACGAGGTTACTTTCAGAAAATGTGGAGAAGATGATGTTCATTAAAATGAATTATAATCAATTCCTCCGTGGAGACATTCACCAGCAGCAATTGCCTCCAGAAAGTACACGGGGACCTGAGATGGTGGATTCCAGTGTGGACGAATTAATAATCTGTGAGGAGGGGGATGTACACAGTGAAAGGGGTGAGGAATCGGAGGATGATGATGAGGTGGACATCTTGCCTCTGTAGAGCCAGTTTGTGCAAGGAGAGATTGATTGCTTCTTTTTTGGTGGGGGCACAAACCAACCAGTCATTTCAGTCACAGTCGTGTGGCAGACCCTGTCGCTGAAATGATGGGTTCGTTAAAGTGTGCATGTCCTGTTTATACAACATAAGGGTGGGTGGGAGGGCCCAAGGACAATTCCATCTTGCACCTCTTTTTTCTTTCATTTTTCTTTGCATCATGTGCTGTTTGGGGACAATTTTTTGGAAGTGCCATCCTGTCTTAATTGACACTGCAGTGCCACTCCTAGATGGGCCAGGTGTTTGTGTCGGCCACTTGTGTCGCTTAGCTTAGTCACACAGCCACCTTGGTGTGCCTCTTTTTTTCTTTGCATCATGTGCTCTTTGGGGACAATTTTTTGGAAGTGCCATCCTGTCTTGATTGACACTGCAGTGCCACTCCTAGATGGGCCAGGTGTTTGTGTCGGCCACTTGTGTCGCTTAGCTTAGTCACACAGCCACCTTGGTGCGCCTCTCTTTTTCATTGCATCATGTGCTGTTTGGGGACAATTTTTTGGAAGTGCCATCCTGCCTGACACTGCAGTGCCACTCCTAGATGGGCCAGGTGTTTGTGTCGGCCACTTGTGTCGCTTAGCTTAGTCACACAGCCACCTTGGTGCGCCTCTTTTTTTCTTTGCATCATGTGCTGTTTGGGGACAATTTTTTGGAAGTGCCATCCTGTCTTGATTGACACTGCAGTGCCACTCCTAGATGGGCCAGGTGTTTGTGTCGGCCACTTGTGTCGCTTAGCTTAGTCACACAGCCACCTTGGTGTGCCTCTTTTTTTCTTTGCATCATGTGCTGTTTGGGGACAATTTTTTGGAAGTGCCATCCTGTCTTGATTGACACTGCAGTGCCACTCCTAGATGGGCCAGGTGTTTGTGTCGGCCACTTGTGTCGCTTAGCTTAGTCAAACAGCCACCTTGGTGCGCCTCTTTTTTTCTTTGCATCATGTGCTGTTTGGGGACTATTTTTTAAATCGGCCATCCTGTCTGACACTGCAGTGCCACTCCTAGATGGGCCAGGTGTTTGTGTCGGCCACTTGGGTCGCTTAGCTTAGTCATCCAGCGACCTTGGTGCAAATTGTAGGACTAAAAATATTATTGTGAGGTGTGAGGTGTTCAGAATAGACTGGAAATGAGTGGAAATTATGGTAATTGAGGTTAATAATACTATGGGATCAAAATGACCCCCAAATTCTATGATTTAAGCAGTTTTTTAGGGGTTTTTGAAAAAAACACCCGAATCCAAAACACACCCGAATCCGACAAAAAAATTTCGGTGAGGTTTTGCCAAAACGCGTCCGAATCCAAAACACGGCCGCTGAACCGAATCCAAAACTAGGGATGAGCGGGTTCGGTTCCTCGGAATCCGAACCCGCCCGAACTTCAGTTTTTTTTACACGGGGCCGAGCGACTCGGATCTTCCCGCCTTGCTCGGTTAACCCGAGCGCGCCCGAACGTCATCATCCCGCTGTCGGATTCTCGCGAGGCTCGGATTCTATTGCGAGACTCGGATTCTATATAAGGAGCCGCGCGTCGCCGCCATTTTCACACGTGCATTGAGATTCATAGGGAGAGGACGTGGCTGGCGTCCTCTCCGTTTATAGAGAAGAGAGTGAGACAGTAGAGAGAGACACAGTAGTAATTTTGGGGAGCATTAGGAGGAGTACTAGTAGTTACTTGCTGAAGTGATAGATAGTGTGACTGTATTATCTGACTTGTGGGGGAGACACTGACAGTGGGGAGCAGTTAGAGTCTGAGAGCAGGACTCAGGAGTACATATAACGTACAGTGCACACTTTTGCTGCCAGAGTGCCACACTGCCATTGTGACCACACTGACCACCAGTATAATATATATTGTGATTGTCTGCTTAGGAGTACTACTTGCAAGTTGCTGATAGTGTGACCAGTGACCTGACCACCAGTTTAATAATCACCACCAGTGAGTTTAATATATATATATATATATATATATAATTGTATATAATATATATATAATATTGTATACCACCTACCCGTGGTTTTTTTTTTTTCTTTCTTCTTTATACATACTACTATAGTAGCTTACTGTAGCAGTCTGCGGTGCTGCTGAGCTGACAGTGTCCAGCAGGTCCGTCATCAGTCATTACATAATAAATATATCTACCTGTCCGGCTGCAGTACTAGTGTGATATAATATATATTGATTTCATCTCATTATCATCCAGTCTATATTAGCAGCAGACACAGTACGGTAGTCCACGGCTGTAGCTACCTCTGTGTCGGCAGTCGCTCATCCATCCATAATTGTATACCACCTACCCGTGGTTTTTTTTTTTCTTTCTTCTTTATACATACTACTATAGTAGCTTACTGTAGCAGTCTGCGGTGCTGCTGAGCTGACAGTGTCCAGCAGGTCCGTCATCAGTCATTACATAATAAATATATCTACCTGTCCGGCTGCAGTACTAGTGATATTATATATATATATATATATATATATATTGATTTCATCTCATTATCATCCAGTCTATATTAGCACCAGACACAGTACGGTAGTCCACGGCTGTAGCTACCTCTGTGTCGGCAGTCGCTCGTCCATCCATAATTGTATACCACCTACCCGTGGTTTTTTATTTTTTCTTTCTTCTTTATACATACTACTATAGTAGCTTACTGTAGCAGTCTGCGGTGCTGCTGAGCTGACAGTGTCCAGCAGGTCCGTCATCAGTCATTACATAATAAATATATCTACCTGTCCGGCTGCAGTACTAGTGATATTATATATATATATATTGATTTCATCTCATTATCATCCAGTCTATATTAGCAGCAGACACAGTACGGTAGTCCACGGCTGTAGTTACCTCTGTGTCGGCAGTCGCTCGTCCATCCATAATTGTATACCACCTACCCGTGGTTTTTTTTTTTTTTCTTCTTTATACATACTACTATAGTAGCTTACTGTAGCAGTCTGCGGTGCTGCTGAGCTGACAGTGTCCAGCAGGTCCGTCATCAGTCATTACATAATAAATATATATACCTGTCCGGCTGCAGTACTAGTGTGATATAATATATATTGATTTCATCTCATTATCATCCAGTCTATATTAGCAGCAGACACAGTACGGTAGTCCACGGCTGTAGCTACCTCTGTGTCTTTTAGTTGTGCCTATTAAAATATGGAGAACAAAAATGTTGAAGTTCCAAAATTAGGGAAAGATCAAGATCCACTTCCACCTCGTGCTGAAGCTGCTGCCACTAGTCATGGCCGAGACGATGAAATGCCAGCAACGTCGTCTGCCAAGGCCGATGCCCAATGTCATAGTACAGAGCATGTAAAATCCAAAACACCAAATATCAGTAAAAAAAAGGACTCCAAAATCTAAAATAAAATTGTCGGCGGAGAAGCGTAAACTTGCCAATATGCCATTTACCACACGGAGTGGCAAGGAACGGCTGAGGCCCTGGCCTATGTTCATGGCTAGTGGTTCAGCTTCACATGAGGATGGAAGCACTCAGCCTCTCGCTAGAAAACTGAAAAGACTCAAGCTGGCAAAAGCACCGCAAAGAACTGTGCGTTCTTCGAAATCCCAAATCCACAAGGAGAGTCCAATTGTGTCGGTTGCGATGCCTGACCTTCCCAACACTGGACATGAAGAGCATGCGCCTTCCACCATTTGCACGCCCCCTGCAAGTGCTGGAAGGAGCACCCGCAGTCCAGTTCCTGATAGTCAGATTGAAGATGTCAGTGTTGAAGTACACCAGGATGAGGAGGATATGGGTGTTGCTGGCGCTGGGGAGGAAATTGACAAGGAGGATTCTGATGGTGAGGTGGTTTGTTTAAGTCAGGCACCCGGGGAGACACCTGTTGTCCGTGGGAGGAATAGGGCCGTTGACATGCCTGGTGAAAATACCAAAAAAATCAGCTCTTCGGTGTGGAAGTATTTCACCAGAAATGCGTGTAACGCCTACTGCTGCTGGCGCTGCTGTTGTTGCGGCTGGGAGTCGATGGTCATCCCAGAGGGGAAGTCGTAAGCCCACTTTTACTACTTCCACCAAGCAATTGACTGTCCAACAGTCCTTTGCGAGGAAGATGAAATATCACAGCAGTCATCCTGTTGCAAAGCGGATAACTGAGGCCTTGACAACTATGTTGGTGTTAGACGTGCGTCCGGTATCCGCCGTTAGTTCACAGGGAACTAGACAATTTCTTGAGGTAGTGTGCCCCCGTTACCAAATACCATCTAGGTTCCACTTCTCTAGGCAGGCGATACCGAGAATGTACACGGACGTCAGAAAAAGACTCACCAGTGTCCTAAAAAATGCAGTTGTACCCAATGTCCACTTAACCACGGACATGTGGACAAGTGGAGCAGGGCAGGGTCAGGACTATATGACTGTGACAGCCCACTGGGTAGATGTATGGACTCCCGCCGCAAGAACAGCAGCGGCGGCACCAGTAGCAGCATCTCGCAAACGCCAACTCTTTCCTAGGCAGGCTACGCTTTGTATCACCGGTTTCCAGAATACGCACACAGCTGAAAACCTCTTACGGCAACTGAGGAAGATCATCGCGGAATGGCTTACCCCAATTGGACTCTCCTGTGGATTTGTGGCATCGGACAACGCCAGCAATATTGTGTGTGCATTAAATATGGGCAAAT
This sequence comes from Pseudophryne corroboree, assembly GCF_028390025.1. Taxonomy (NCBI): domain Eukaryota; kingdom Metazoa; phylum Chordata; class Amphibia; order Anura; family Myobatrachidae; genus Pseudophryne; species Pseudophryne corroboree. The sequence goes on from NC_086448.1 coordinate 580,686,286, forward strand.
TCCAGCACGTCCCATGTTTTGCACATACCTTGAATTTGGTGGTGCAGAATTTTTAAACAAACGACAGGGGCGTGCAAGAGATGCTGTCGGTGGCCAGAAGAATTGCGGGACACTTTCGGCGTACAGGCACCACGTACATAAGACTGGAGCACCACCAAAAACGCCTGAACCTGCCCTGCCATCATCTGAAGCAAGAAGTGGTAACAAGGTGGAATTCAACCCTCTATATGCTTCAGAGGTTGGAGGAGCAGCAAAAGGCCATTCAAGCCTATACAATTGAGCACGATATAGGAGGTGGAATGTACCTGTCTCAAGCGCAGTGGAGAATGATTTCAACGTTGTGCAAGGTTCTGCAACCTTTTGAACTTGCCACACGTGAAGTCAGTTCAGACACTGCCAGCCTGAGTCAGGTCATTCCCCTCATCAGGCTTTTGCAGAAGAAGCTGGAGGCATTGAAGGAGGAGCTAAAAGGGAGCGATTCCGCTAGGCATGTGGGACTTGTGGATGGAGCCCTTAATTCGCTTAACAAGGATTCACGGGTGGTCAATCTGTTGAAATCAGAGCACTACATTTTGGCCACCGTGCTCGATCCTAGATTTAAAACCTACCTTGGATCTCTCTTTCCGGCAGACACAAGTCTGCTGGGGTTCAAAGACCTGCTGGTGAGAAAATTGTCAAGTCAAGCGGAACGCGACCTGTCAACATCTCCTCCTTCACATTCTCCCGCAACTGGGGGTGCGAGGAAAAGGCTCAGAATTCCGAGCCCACCCGCTGGCGGTGATGCAGGGCAGTCTGGAGCGACTGCTGATGCTGACATCTGGTCCGGACTGAAGGACCTGACAACGATTACGGACATGTCGTCTACTGTCACTGCATATGATTCTCTCACCATTGAAAGAATGGTGGAGGATTATATGAGTGACCGCATCCAAGTAGGCACGTCAGACAGTCCGTACTTATACTGGCAGGAAAAAGAGGCAATTTGGAGGCCCTTGCACAAACTGGCTTTATTCTACCTAAGTTGCCCTCCCACAAGTGTGTACTCCGAAAGAGTGTTTAGTGCCGCCGCTCACCTTGTCAGCAATCTGCGTACGAGGTTACTTCCAGAAAATGTGGAGAAGATGATGTTCATTAAAATGAATTATAATCAATTCCTCCGTGGAGACATTGACCAGCAGCAATTGCCTCCACAAAGTACACAGGGAGCTGAGATGGTGGATTCCAGTGGGGACGAATTGATAATCTGTGAGGAGCGGGATGTACACGGTGATATATCGGAGGATGATGATAAGGTGGACATCTTGCCTCTGTAGAGCCAGTTTGTGCAAGGAGAGATTAATTGCTTCTTTTTCGGTGGGGGTCCAAACCAACCCGTCATTTCAGTCACAGTCGTGTGGCAGACCCTGTCACTGAAATGATGGGTTGGTTAAAGTGTGCATGTCCTGTTTATACAACATAAGGGTGGGTGGGAGGACCCAAGGACAATTCCATCTTGCACCTCTTTTTTCTTTCATTTTTCTTTGCGTCATGTGCTGTTTGGGGAGTGTTTTTTGGAAGGGCCATCCTGCGTGACACTGCAGTGCCACTCCTAGATGGGCCCGGTGTTTGTGTCGGCCACTAGGGTCGCTTATCTTACTCACACAGCTACCTCATTGCGCCTCTTTTTTTCTTCTTTGCGTCATGTGCTGTTTGGGGAGTGTTTTTTGGAAGGGCCATCCTGCGTGACACTGCAGTGCCACTCCTAGATGGGCCAGGTGTTTGTGTCGGCCACTAGGGTCGCTTAGCTTACTCACACAGCTACCTCATTGCGCCTCTTTTTTTCTTTGCGTCATGTGCTGTTTGGGGAGTGTTTTTTGGAAGGGCCATCCTGCGTGACACTGCAGTGCCACTCCTAGATGGGCCAGGTGTTTGTGTCGGCCACTAGGGTCGCTTAGCTTAGTCATCCAGCGACCTCGGTGCAAATTTTAGGACTAAAAATAATATTGTGAGGTGTGAGGTATTCAGGATAGACTGAAAATGAGTGGAAATTATGGTTTTTGAGGTTAATAATACTTTGGGATCAAAATGACCCCCAAATTCTATGATTTAAGCTGTTTTTTAGGGTTTTTTGAAAAAAACACCCGAATCCAAAACACACCCGAATCCGACAAAAAAAATTCGGTGAGGTTTTGCCAAAACGCGGTCGAACCCAAAACACGGCCGCGGAACCGAACCCAAAACCAAAACACAAAACCCGAAAAATTTCAAGTGCACATCCCTATCCAAAACCAAAACACAAAACCCGAAAAATGTCCGGTGCACATCACTAATTAATAATAATAATTTAGCTGAACTGCTGGGGCTAGCAGAAAATGGCTGCCCCCATAGCAGACTACAAAAAGATGACCAATGGGGAGTCAGGTTTCCATTACCAGGAACCAGTGACGTGCAGCGGGGTGAGGCAGTTGAGGCAGAGCCTTTCCTGTCATACTAACGTTTGTGCCTGAGTTTTTACTGTATAAAGCAGGCATGTCCAAACTGCGCCCTCCCAGCATGCACTGACACAGTTTTGCTGTCAGAGAATGCTAAAGCTGTGTCAGGGCATGCTGGGATGTGTAGTTTCTCAACAGCTGGTGGGCCGCAGTTTGGACATGCCTGGTATAAAGTATATGAAAAATACAAAGAATATGTTTGAAATATCTTCTTTGCATTATTCTAATAATTTTTATAGCCAAAACTGTGGAGTAAAAAGTCTATGGCAGGTGAGGCAGTGCTCACCTGTGCATCTTTTCCGCACATCTCTGATCAAAACTCACCAAATTTCCAGGAGTTTATACTGCTACACCTGTGTATAATGCCCAGATGTACCCTTTGGCTTATATATTGTGTGTAAATCTCGCTCTGGTGCTAGCCAGTGCCTCCTGAGCCATTTAGCTCACCACACGTCCCTGCCAAGAACCCAAGAGGCTGTAAAGGTGGGAAATAGGCGTGCGGCTTATCGGGATTGACAGGGGAAGAGGAGCTCAAAAACTCTTAGTCCAGCACTTCAATCTCAGCATATAGCACTGATCTGGTGCCCTTCCCAAATATTTTGAAGAGTTCAGAAAGGCAAGCAGCACTCGGAGTCTGATGCTCAATATAAATTATATTTAGCAAAACGCAGCCAACATTTCAGGTCTTGTGCGTCCTTTTTTCAAGGCAACATATATTAAATATAAGAAATGTTACCCTATATGCAATATTGGTATATTTTGTATCTTCCGGTACACCACACGTGGAGTAATCTCGCTGGCATTCACCTCTGGTGACACACGCTGACCTGGGGCTCACTGGTTACTATGGAAACCCGCAGCATCCCGGCATGTTGATAGCCTGTTGTATGTACAAATAAAGTAACGTGCAACTATTACACATCGTGCATTTAAAACCGTGTCATAATGAAATACCCTGAGTAAATTTTTAAAATTGGAATCAAAATGGATTATTGAGCTAAACACCTCTATACCGTGTGGGCTCAATGAAAACATTTCTAAGAACACTTTTATATAGAGACTGTATCAAATAACTCTAGATATAATAGTTACCATAGTTTTGTAGCATAACTATAAACTACAGTATAACTTTTATCCCCTTTTGCAGGTGTAATATGTATTTGCATAGCCTGGAGCTATAATTCTATAGTCCTCTTGATAGATATTCATATGTCATTCACAAGTTCCCTACTGGTTTACCAATATGTCTACTATTAATTAATTAATTATGTCCACTAGTAAGCTTTATGATATAACATAGCTGTGCTGTGATTTACTAGTAAGCAGGTCATATGAGTGTTTTATGATGACACGGCTTTAACTGCACAATGTTTAATAGTTGCACTGTGACTTTGGGTCTACTGTAACTCATGTTTGTACGCAGTTGCCAACATTTATGCGAGTGATTATCTGCAGACTGCGCAACGCTCACACTGCGCATGTGTCAAGGTGCCTTTGCAATTACACTCGTACTAAGATTTTTATTGTAGAGTGATTGACAGGAAGGGAATATTTGGGGGAGGTAATAGGGAGAGACAGGTGTATCTGCTGTCAGCTGTGAACATGTACATACAGAAACATGGCTCCTTCGTCACTACTGCTGTGGCCAGTCTGCAGAGCCATAGGCCACCCAGTTGATGTTCCTCTTTATTGCATATAGGCTGTGTACTGTATGTGTACACAGTTGTGAATGAGTTTGCGATGGCTCCGGTGGGTATCTATCATCTTTTCTGGGCAGCAGCTACACTTGCTAAGATTAGCCATTCTACACCTAAAAAATCCCAATTGCTAATGCAATTGTATACAAACATAAATGAGGCCCTTTATTTGTACATACAATAGGCTATCAATGCGTCGGGACGCTGCAGGTTTCTATAATTACCGCTGAGCCCCGAGTCAGCATGCGTCATCAAAGGTGGAAGCCAGTGGGATCTTGTTTCCTTCCTCCCCGCTCCGGCTCCTGCGCTAAACACGCTTTCCCTCTGCCTGTCTTGCCCATTTATAAATTTTATTTGCTGGTAGAAAAGCCGGGCCACTTGCTTGTGGCTACCCCCCAGGCTGAAATTTGCAGACAGCCCCTGAGTACATGATATTTTAAATTCTTACATTTGAAAATTAAATGTGTTAATTGCATGTTTGTACAGTATGTGTTTTATGTCTACACAGGGAATTCAGGCCTTGGCTGTTGCTCCTGTTTCTCCTTCTGAAGTGCTAATTGTTTGGGGCATTTTTATAAAGCTTTATAATGTAAAAATAACGGGGGTAATTCCAAGTTGATCGCAGCAGGAATTTTGTTAGCAGTTGGGCAAAACCATGTGCAGTGCAGGGGGGGCAGATTTAACATGTGCAGAGAGAGTTAGATTTGGGTGTGGTGTGTTCAATCTGCAATCTAATTTGCAGTGTAAAAATAAAGCAGCCAGTATTTACCCTGCACAGAGATTTGGGTGGGTTATTTTGTTTCTGTGCAGGGTAAATACTGGCTGCTTTATTTTTACACTGCAAATTAGATTGCAGATTGAACACACCACACCCAAATCTAACTCTTTCTGCACATGTTATATCTGCCTCCCCTGCAGTGCACATGGTTTTGCCCAACTGCTAACAAAGTTCCTGCTGCGATCAACTTGGAATTACCCCCAACATGTGGTAGGCCTTAGCCAATAGAAAAGCAGTGTCCAGCTTTAGGTGAAACACGACGTTGAAAATGATTGAGGATCTAAGTAGACTAGAGGAATGGACAAGAGTGTGGCAATTACAGTTTAATGCCAAAAAAATGCAAAATCAAGCACTTAGATTTCAAAAATCCAAAGGCTAAATATAGAATTAATAGCACTATACTGGAAACTACTGAGGAGTAAAGGGATCTAGGAGTCACTATTTCAGGTGACTTAAAGGCAGGTAAACAATGTAACAAAGCAATAAGGAAGGCTAGTCAGATGCTTGGATGCATTGGGAGAGGTCATTGGTACGGCCTCAACTAGAATACTGTGTTCAATTCTGGAGGCCATATCTTCAAAAGGATATTAATACATTAGAGACTGTACAAAGAAGGGCAACCAAAATGGTGCATGGCCTACATCACAAAACATACCCAGAAAGATTAAAAAATCTCAATATGTATAGTTTGGAGCAGAGAAGGGAAAGGGGAGACATGATAGAAACTTTCAAATATCTCAAGGGTTTTAACAAAGCCCAGAAGGGAAACATTCTCCAAATGAAGAGAAGCAATAGGACATGAGTACATGCTCTGAGACTGGAGGGGGGGAGGTTCAGGGGAAATTTGAGGAAAAATTACTTTACAGAAAGGGTAGTGGACAAATGGAATAGCCTCCCATCAGAGATGGTAGAGGCTAAGACAATAGAGCAACTTAACAAGCATGGGATAGACATAAGGATATCCTTACAAAGAAATAAGGATCAAATAAGGTTTGAGATAAAAACATGGTAAAAAAAGAGGACAGACTAGATGGGCCAAGTGGTTCTTACCTGCCGTCAAGTTCTATCTTTCTATGTTGATTGATACTAAATACAGTATGTACCTCTCCTGTGAAGTATGACTGGAAGTCACAAAATGAGTCCTGCTCTCCGCCATCACAAAGCTGGTGTGAAAATTAAGTCCCTAGAGGAGCAGCCGTGACCAAACGCCCATCTGTATAGCAAGCTCCACAAAATGACATTTTGCTACCTAAGCCTGCATACTGTGAATGAAATCTAGACTCATTTGTGGAATTTGAAAAGCACAGCACCACTCAATCAGATTTAGCAAATAAGGCATTTTATATTTGACATTATTTTTGTCCCATCACCAGGTGTCTTTTCGGTTTCTTTCAATGTAAGTGCCCCATTTAAAGTTAGAAGCTTTTTTTGGACTGAGGTAAAACCATGCTGTCCTGGATGGGGACATAGGGCCTTATTCAGGTTTGTTAGCAAACAAAAAAAATCACACTAATGGGCAAAACCATGTTGCACTGCAGGTGGGGCAGATGTAACGTGCAGAGAGAGTTAGATTTGGGTGGGGTATTGTCGAAGTCGAAAAAATTATACCCACATCCAACACATGCAAACACCACACAGAGTGGCCTCCGTGAGTGTGCTTGTTCTGCCGTGCGTGCGCATACCCGCATGCTGCGTACATTGGCTCGTGAAGCCCTGCGTATTAGCGCGTGGTATGAGTAAATACGGTGGCATATGCATTCGCATAGAAAAGCCACAAAGACATATCTGATATTTTATCCACATAGTGCATAACTTACACATAGTCTACACACACCACACCAGCAAGTTACATTTACTTAAGAAATAGAACAATAGAGATATTCAACTTTACAGGATGAGAGAGGACAGAATTAGGTTAGGACATAGTGTTTGGTATCCAGATGTACAGTATTTCAAGGGCTACATTCTGATCACAGTTTGCAGATTATAGCATGCTCCTGCGCATAGATATGCGCAGGAATACAATATTCATATCTTACTGTAAATACTGTACTCGTGATATTCGGCGGGAACCCAGTGGAGGACATCTGCAAGTACACCTGAACCAAGCATCGCCCACATATTCAAACCAACCTATGACCCCTCATGTACTGTAAATGACCAGCCCTTTGACCTATGAAAGAAGAGCTTACAGTTTCCTTTGTATTGTGTTTTGGACCATTGTATAAAAGCAAGGCCTCCTGGCCTGCCGCAGTCTATGTCTCTGAAGGTCATCTTGCTAAGACTGACTGAGGACCGGATCCGGGAGGCACAGGCGAACAAACGTATGTACTATTGTTGTAGCTCTTCTCTTGTGATATTGTTGTATTCCTGTGTATATCCCCTTTTAGTAAATATTTGTTGCTGCGTTGGACCACAACATAACATATATAACTGGTAGAGATGAGCGCCTGAAATTTTTCGGGTTTTGTGTTTTGGTTTTGGGTTCGGTTCCGCGGCCGTGTTTTGGGTTCGAACGCGTTTTGGCAAAACCTCACCGAATTTTTTTTGTCGGATTCGGGTGTGTTTTGGATTCGGGTGTTTTTTTCAAAAAACACTAAAAAACAGCTTAAATCATAGAATTTGGGGGTCATTTTGATCCCAAAGTATTATTAACCTCAAAAACCATAATTTACACTCATTTTCAGTCTATTCTGAATACCTCACACCTCACAATATTATTTTTAGTCCTAAAATTTGCACCGAGGTCGCTGTGTGAGTAAGATAAGCGACCCTAGTGGCCGACACAAACACCGGGCCCATCTAGGAGTGGCACTGCAGTGTCACGCAGGATGTCCCTTCCAAAAAACCCTCCCCAAACAGCACATGACGCAAAGAAAAAAAGAGGCGCAATGAGGTAGCTGTGTGAGTAAGATTAGCGACCCTAGTGGCCGACACAAACACCGGGCCCATCTAGGAGTGGCACTGCAGTGTCACGCAGGATGGCCCTTCCAAAAAACCCTCCCCAAACAGCACATGACGCAAAGAAAAAAAGAGGCGCAATGAGGTAGCTGTGTGAGTAAGATTAGCGACCCTAGTGGCCGACACAAACACCGGGCCCATCTAGGAGTGGCACTGCAGTGTCACGCAGGATGTCCCTTCCAAAAAACCCTCCCCAAACAGCACATGACGCAAAGAAAAAAAGAGGCGCAATGAGGTAGCTGTGTGAGTAAGATTAGCGACCCTAGTGGCCGACACAAACACCGGGCCCATCTAGGAGTGGCACTGCAGTGTCACGCAGGATGTCCCTTCCAAAAAACCCTCCCCAAACAGCACATGACGCAAAGAAAAAAAGAGGCGCAATGAGGTAGCTGACTGTGTGAGTAAGATTAGCGACCCTAGTGGCCGACACAAACACCGGGCCCATCTAGGAGTGGCACTGCAGTGTCACGCAGGATGTCCCTTCCAAAAAACCCTCCCCAATCAGCACATGATGCAAAGAAAAAGAAAAGAAAAAAGAGGTGCAAGATGGAATTGTCCTTGGGCCCTCCCACCCACCCTTATGTTGTATAAACAAAACAGGACATGCACACTTTAACCAACCCATCATTTCAGTGACAGGGTCTGCCACACGACTGTGACTGATATGACGGGTTGGTTTGGACCCCCCCCAAAAAAGAAGCAATTAATCTCTCCTTGCACAAACTGGCTCTACAGAGGCAAGATGTCCACCTCATCTTCACCCTCCGATATATCACCGTGTACATCCCCCTCCTCACAGATTATCAATTCGTCCCCACTGGAATCCACCATCTCAGCTCCCTGTGTACTTTGTGGAGGCAATTGCTGCTGGTCAATGTCTCCGCGGAGGAATTGATTATAATTCATTTTAATGAACATCATCTTCTCCACATTTTCTGGATGTAACCTCGTACGCCGATTGCTGACAAGGTGAGCGGCGGCACTAAACACTCTTTCGGAGTACACACTTGTGGGAGGGCAACTTAGGTAGAATAAAGCCAGTTTGTGCAAGGGCCTCCAAATTGCCTCTTTTTCCTGCCAGTATAAGTACGGACTGTGTGACGTGCCTACTTGGATGCGGTCACTCATATAATCCTCCACCATTCTATCAATGTTGAGAGAATCATATGCAGTGACAGTAGACGACATGTCCGTAATCGTTGTCAGGTCCTTCAGTCCGGACCAGATGTCAGCATCAGCAGTCGCTCCAGACTGCCCTGCATCACCGCCAGCGGGTGGGCTTGGAATTCTGAGCCTTTTCCTCGCACCCCCAGTTGCGGGAGAATGTGAAGGAGGAGATGTTGACAGGTCGCGTTCCGCTTGACTTGACAATTTTGTCACCAGCAGGTCTTTCAACCCCAGCAGACTTGTGTCTGCCGGAAAGAGAGATCCAAGGTAGGCTTTAAATCTAGGATCGAGCACGGTGGCCAAAATGTAGTGCTCTGATTTCAACAGATTGACCACCCGTGAATCCTTGTTAAGCGAATTAAGGGCTGCATCCACAAGTCCCACATGCCTAGCGGAATCGCTCCCTTTTAGCTCCTTCTTCAATGCCTCCAGCTTCTTCTGCAAAAGCCTGATGAGGGGAATGACCTGACTCAGGCTGGCAGTGTCTGAACTGACTTCACGTGTGGCAAGTTCAAAGGGCATCAGAACCTTGCACAACGTTGAAATCATTCTCCACTGCACTTGAGACAGGTGCATTCCACCTCCTATATCGTGCTCAATTGTATAGGCTTGAATGGCCTTTTGCTGCTCCTCCAACCTCTGAAGCATATAGAGGGTTGAATTCCACCTCGTTACCACTTCTTGCTTCAGATGATGGCAGGGCAGGTTCAGTAGTTTTTGGTGGTGCTCCAGTCTTCTGTACGTGGTGCCTGTACGCCGAAAGTGTCCCGCAATTCTTCTGGCCACCGACAGCATCTCTTGCACGCCCCTGTCGTTTTTTAAAAAATTCTGCACCACCAAATTCAAGGTATGTGCAAAACATGGGACGTGCTGGAATTTGCCCATATTTAATGCACACACAATATTGCTGGCGTTGTCCGATGCCACAAATCCACAGGAGAGTCCAATTGGGGTAAGCCATTCCGCGATGATCTTCCTCAGTTGCCGTAAGAGGTTTTCAGCTGTGTGCGTATTCTGGAAACCGGTGATACAAAGCGTAGCCTGCCTAGGAAAGAGTTGGCGTTTGCGAGATGCTGCTACTGGTGCCGCCGCTGCTGTTCTTGCGGCGGGAGTCCATACATCTACCCAGTGGGCTGTCACAGTCATATAGTCCTGACCCTGCCCTGCTCCACTTGTCCACATGTCCGTGGTTAAGTGGACATTGGGTACAACTGCATTTTTTAGGACACTGGTGAGTCTTTTTCTGACGTCCGTGTACATTCTCGGTATCGCCTGCCTAGAGAAGTGGAACCTAGATGGTATTTGGTAACGGGGGCACACTGCCTCAATAAATTGTCTAGTTCCCTGTGAACTAACGGCGGATACCGGACGCACGTCTAACACCAACATAGTTGTCAAGGCCTCAGTTATCCGCTTTGCAGTAGGATGACTGCTGTGATATTTCATCTTCCTCGCAAAGGACTGTTGAACAGTCAATTGCTTACTGGAAGTAGTACAAGTGGGCTTACGACTTCCCCTCTGGGATGACCATTGACTCCCAGCGGCAACAACAGCAGCGCCAGCAGCAGTAGGCGTTACACGCAAGGATGCATCGGAGGAATCCCAGGCAGGAGAGGACTCGTCAGAATTGCCAGTGACATGGCCTGCAGGACTATTGGCATTCCTGGGGAAGGAGGAAATTGACACTGAGGGAGTTGGTGGGGTGGTTTGCGTGAGCTTGGTTACAAGAGGAAGGGATTTACTGGTCAGTGGACTGCTTCCGCTGTCACCCAAAGTTTTTGAACTTGTCACTGACTTATTATGAATGCGCTGCAGGTGACGTATAAGGGAGGATGTTCCGAGGTGGTTAACGTCCTTACCCCTACTTATTACAGCTTGACAAAGGGAACACACGGCTTGACACCTGTTGTCCGCATTTCTGGTGAAATACCTCCACACCGAAGAGCTGATTTTTTTGGTATTTTCACCTGGCATGTCAACGGCCATATTCCTCCCACGGACAACAGGTGTCTCCCCGGGTGCCTGACTTAAACAAACCACCTCACCATCAGAATCCTCCTTGTCAATTTCCTCCCCAGCGCCAGCAACACCCATATCCTCCTCATCCTGGTGTACTTCAACACTGACATCTTCAATCTGACTATCAGGAACTGGACTGCGGGTGCTCCTTCCAGCACTTGCAGGGCGCGTGCAAATGGTGGAAGGCGCATGCTCTTCACGTCCAGTGTTGGGAAGGTCAGGCATCGCAACCGACACAATTGGACTCTCCTTGTGGATTTGGGATTTCGAAGAATGCACAGTTCTTTGCTGTGCTGCTTTTGCCAGCTTGAGTCTTTTCATTTTTCTAGCGAGAGGCTGAGTGCTTCCATCCTCATGTGAAGCTGAACCACTAGCCATGAACATAGGCCAGGGCCTCAGCCGTTCCTTGCCACTCCGTGTGGTAAATGGCATATTGGCAAGTTTACGCTTCTCCTCCGACAATTTTATTTTAGGTTTTGGAGTCCTTTTTTTTCTGATATTTGGTGTTTTGGATTTGACATGCTCTGTACTATGACATTGGGCATCGGCCTTGGCAGACGACGTTGCTGGCATTTCATCGTCTCGGCCATGACTAGTGGCAGCAGCTTCAGCACGAGGTGGAAGTGGATCTTGATCTTTCCCTAATTTTGGAACCTCAACATTTTTGTTCTCCATATTTTAATAGGCACAACTAAAAGGCACCTCAGGTAAACAATGGAGATGGATACTAGTATACAATTATGGACTGCCTGCCGACTGCAGACACAGAGGTAGCCACAGCCGTGAACTACCGTACTGTACTGTGTCTGCAGCTAATATAGACTGGTTGATAAAGAGAAGATGTCTATGTAACTATGTATGTATAAAGAAGACTGAAAAAAATCCACGGTTAGGTGGTATACAATTATGGACGGACTGCCTGCCAAGTGCAGACACAGAGGTAGCCACAGCCGTGAACTACCGTACTGTACTGTGTCTGCAGCTAATATAGACTGGTTGATAAAGAGAAGATGTCTATGTAACTATGTATGTATAAAGAAGAATGAAAAAAAACCACGGTTAGGTGGTATACAATTATGGACGGACTGCCTGCGGAGTGCAGACACAGAGGTAGCCACAGCCGTGAACTACCGTACTGTACTGTGTCTGCAGCTTATATAGACTGGTTGATAAAGAGAAGATGTCTATGTAACTATGTATGTATAAAGAAGAATGAAAAAAATCCACGGTTAGGTGGTATTACAATTATGGACGGACTGCCTGCCGAGTGCAGAGACACAGAGGTAGCCACAGCCGTGAACTACCGTACTGTGTCTGCTGCGACTGGATGATAAATGATATAAAAAATATATATATATCACTACTGCAGCCGGACAGGTATATATTATATATTATATAATGACGGACCTGCTGGACACTGTCTGTCAGCAGAATGAGTTTTATTTTTATAGAATAAAAAAAAAAAAACACACAAGTGAAGTCACACGACGAGTGTTTAACTTTTTCAGGCAATCACAATATAAGTATACTACTAACTATACTGGTGGTCAGTGTGGTCAGGTCACTGGTCAGTCACACTGGCAGTGGCACTCCTGCAGCAAAAGTGTGCACTGTTTAATTTTAATATAATATGTACTCCTGGCTCCTGCTATAACCTATAACTGGCACTGCAGTAGTGCTCCCCAGTCTCCCCCACAATTATAAGCTGTGTGAGCTGAGCAGTCAGACAGATATATAATATATATAGATGATGCAGCACACTGGCCTGAGCCTGAGCAGTGCACACAGATATGGTATGTGACTGACTTAGTCACTGTGTGTATCGCTTTTTTCAGGCAGAGAACGGATATATTAAATAAACTGCACTGTGTGTCTGGTGGTCACTCACTATATAATATATTATGTACTCCTGGCTCCTGCTATAACCTATAACTGGCACTGCAGTAGTGCTCCCCAGTCTCCCCCACAATTATAAGCTGTGTGAGCTGAGCAGTCAGACAGATATATATAATATTATATATAGATAATAGATGATGCAGCACACTGGCCTGAGCCTGAGCAGTGCACACAGATATGGTATGTGACTGACTGAGTCACTGTGTGTATCGCTTTTTTCAGGCAGAGAACGGATATATTAAATAAACTGCACTGTGTGTCTGGTGGTCACTCACTATATAATATATTATGTACTCCTGGCTCCTGCTATAACCTATAACTGGCACTGCAGTAGTGCTCCCCAGTCTCCCCCACAATTATAAGCTGTGTGAGCTGAGCAGTCAGACAGATATATATAATATTATATATAGATAATAGATGATGCAGCACACTGGCCTGAGCCTGAGCAGTGCACACAGATATGGTATGTGACTGACTGAGTCACTGTGTGTATCGCTTTTTTCAGGCAGAGAACGGATATATTAAATAAACTGCACTGTGTGTCTGGTGGTCACTCACTATATAATATATTATGTACTCCTGGCTCCTGCTATAACCTATAACTGGCACTGCAGTAGTGCTCCCCAGTCTCCCCCACAATTATAAGCTGTGTGAGCTGAGCAGTCAGACAGATATATATAATATTATATATAGATAATAGATGATGCAGCACACTGGCCTGAGCCTGAGCAGTGCACACAGATATGGTATGTGACTGAGTCACTGTGTGCTGTGTATCGCTTTTTTCAGGCAGAGAACGGATTATAAAGTAAACTGCACTGTCCTCACTAGTAAACTCTCTCCACTCAGTCTCTACACTTCTACAGTAACAGTACTCCTCCTAGTCAGCTCCAGTAAATCTCTCTCAGTCTCTTATAATCTAAATGGAGAGGACGCCAGCCACGTCCTCTCCCTATCAATCTCAATGCACGTGTGAAAATGGCGGCGACGCGCGGCTCCTTATATAGAATCCGAGTCTCGCGATAGAATCCGAGCCTCGCGAGAATCCGACAGCGTCATGATGACGTTCGGGCGCGCTCGGGTTAACCGAGCAAGGCGGGAAGATCCGAGTCGCTCGGACCCGTGAAAAAAAACATGAAGTTCTGGCGGGTTCGGATTCAGAGAAACCGAACCCGCTCATCTCTAATAACTGGTGTCGCATTCCATTCTTGTTTGGGTATAGAGGTGTATCCCGCCACACGTGTCGCTGTATAGGGCGCATAGCGTGTCAGCGTGTATATGCAACGTGCATTCACGTCGTAGGGATATTATCTGCATTCAGTGGCCGCAGCGGCCCGAACCAGTGTATTGTATGGTATAGCATTTCCCTGTAAGTTAAGGGAACTTAACACCCCCTACACCCTTGCGGTGTCCGTCAGTGTCCTGGGCGCTGTCCAAAAAGGGGCAGAGCTAAAAGGCGCCGAGGGGCGGAGCTACATGGGACCAGGCTGAAGAGGACAGAAACTGATACAAATCCAGACAGCCAGATGGTATGTTGAAGGAGCGTGAGTGAGAAAGTGTGTGTATGTGTGTGTGTATCTATCTATCTATCTATCTATCTATCTATCTATGTGTATCTACAGTATGTGTGTGTGTGTGTGTGTGTGTGTGTGTGTGTGTGTGTGTGTGTGTGTGTGTATGTATATGTGTGTGTGTATCTATGTCAGTAGCGGATCTTGCCACGGGCAAGCAGGACTTTTGCCCTGGGCGCCGCCTTCCGGAGGGCGCAGCACCAGGGCAAGATCCGCTGCTGCTGTGCCCCCCGCTGCCCGCTGCCGCTGTGAAGGGAAACTAGACGCGTACACGTCTAGTTTCCCTTCGTGGAGAGGACCTTTGCTGTGCGGTGCGCGATGACGTCATCGCGCACCGCACAGCAAAGGTCCTCTCCATGAAGGGAACTAGACGCTACGCTTCTAGTTTCCCTTCGTGGAGAGGACCTTTGCTGTGCGGTGCGCGATGACGTCATCGCGCACCGCACATCATTTCAGTCTGTACAGGGGGCGTAAATGACGCCCCCTGTACGAAGCCACGCCCCCTGTTGTCGCCCGGGGCGCACAGCGCCCAAGAACCGGCCCTGATCTATGTGTATGTGTGTGTGTGGAAGGCAGTGTATATGGCACTGTGGGGCAATGTGTATCTGGTACTGTAGGGTACTGTGTATCTGGCACTGTGGGGCACTGTGTATCTGGCACTGTGGAGCATATCTGGCAATGGGGACATATGTGTATCTGGCACAGTGGGGGCATATCTGGCACTGTGGGGTATATATCGCACTGCTGGGGGCATTTGTGTATCTGGCACTGTGGGGGCATATCAGGCACTGTAGGAGCATATCTGGCATGGTGGGGGCATATGTGTATGTGGCACTATTGGGGTCATCTGTGTATCTGGCCCCCCATATGTGTATCACGCCCCCATTTTCATTGGTCATGCCTCATGTGGCATTTGGCCACACCCATTTTTTGGCACGTGCCTTTGGCGCGCGCATACATTACCACTGAGACATTTTTTCTACTTGCATCACTGGTGGGAGGGGGGGAAATAATTTGTATAAATGGCACTTCTGAGGGCATTATATATAATCTGCGCTACTACAGGGGCTATTATGTGTATAACTGGTGCTACCACAGGGGCTATTATGTGTATAACCGGCACTACCACAGGGGCTATTATGTGTATAACCAGCACTACCACAGGGGCAATTATGTGTAGAACCAGCACTACCACATGGGCTATTATATGTATAACCGAAGGCTACCGCAGGGGCTATTATGTGTATAACCGGTGCTACTACAGGGGCTATTATGTGTATAAACAGTACTACTATGCACAGGTTAATGTGAATAAGATTGTGCTACTGTGTGGTGTAATTTGAAATGGGGGTACTATTGTGGGCCACGCCCCTTCCTTTTGAGACCACACACCTTTTTGATGCACACTGTCCCTTTGTAAGAGGACGCAAATTTATCGTTTGCAGGGGGGCACCGAACAGCCTATCACCGGCCCTGGGTATTTTCAAACTGAAATCTAAATTGCAGTGTAAAAATAAAGCAGCCAGTATTTTCCCTGCACAAAAAAAACAATATAACCAACCCAAATCTAACTCTCTCTGCACATGTTACATCTGCCTTATCTGCAGTGCAATATAGTTTTACTCATTTGTGGTTTGCTTAACAAACCCGAATAACCCCCATATTCAAAATGTGCAGACAGATATATAGTTGGGAGGGCAAGTGTCCTAGCCCAACTCTATATAACACAGAGTATAAATAAAGCTGCCCGTTGCTAACATTACCAGTATTAGCCAATGTAAACAAAAATATAACATACACTACATATCTTCTACCAAACACTAATGTAACCAATTTCTATTTTATTTTAATCAGAAAAATGACTAATAAAATGAAAAACACACAGTATGAATGCACATTTATAGCAAGACTAACACAATTTGTCCTGATTAAAAACATTTCACATGAATCACTGAAATCACTGTAAATGTACTGTAATGCAACGCTTGTAAGCTGTCCTTGACTACTACAGTGTTTCTACTGAACGTTTACATACTGCTTAGAAACCAGGGCAATTACTGGTCCTCTGGTATCAGACAGTCTAAGGATGCAGGAGAAGCATTGAGAAGAAGCATCTTATATGGTTCTTGCTGATCTGATCACCTTACACAGCATTTATGTACAGTAGGTCCATCGCTGAGTCATCACGGTCTAACCCTGAGTAATACATTTTAACTACTTTGAAAATTTGGTAGAAATAGATTTACAGTATCAGCCGCCCCTCAAATTTTAGAAACTTTAATTGCAAATCACATGAAATTTGACACTTAAGCTCAGTTGTAATTCCAAATGATTGCCAAAAAATACCTATTTTACCTGAACAAATTGGGGAATATTTACAATAACCTTTTGGGGGGGTGCATTCGTTAAACACATATGTGTGTTTCCATAAATGGAAAGAGCTGTTTTTGTATAATAACAGGTGTTTTAGTATATACCAGTGGTTTCCAAACTTTTTTGAATCACGGCGCCTTAGAGTATCAGAATATTTTTCACGGCACCCCTAGGCCAAAAGTTTCTTATTGAGAATTTTAGGAATAAATATAAAATTTAAATAAATTGTGTTTGTAAGTCATCTTTTGTGGTGTGGGACAAGATTTGTTTCTGTTTGTCCACATATTTTATGATTGGCAGCCACCAGCTCTGGTTTTGCCTATTACATTGACCATACATAATTTGCATTGGTTCTGGACCACCAATGCAAGGCACCCCTGTAAGTATGTGTGTCCCCCACCCCGGGATGCCTAGACACACAGTTTGAGAACCACTGGTATATACTGTACTGCACAAAATGTGCAATTAGCTATGCTTAAACATGTCCTCTAATGGATTATCAGCATACAGCCCTTGTCCTATCATGTGACCACCAGGCACATGTGATCAGTATCCTGCTGCAAAGCAGCTAACATAACACTGATATGATTCAGGTGCATGGAATATACTATTACCGAGCTGGAAGGAAAGGTAATATTCAGGCATAACAATTATTTATTTATTTTTAGATTTTTTTTGCTGCGGTGTTTATTGAGCTGTCAAAAGCAGATTTCCAACAACAACATCATTATTGGTGGGATGTGTGACATTAGTTATGTTTCCACGGTGTATCGCTTTTACTTCACTTGCTCAAAGTTAACAATGTTTTTTTCTGTTTGAGAGGATAAACAACTAGCAATGTGAAAGCTGAGCTCTAATTAAGAAAACTGCAAAGAATGCCATCAACATCACGGCATCACTTTCCTCCCTTTACAGTAAAATGTCATGTTTCAGTGACACTCTGAAATAAGCCAATCATGGATGTTTTATGGATCTAAAGGAAGCAATAGTAGCATAGGAGGATTTCATAATTACACGCTACAAATTATGACAAGCAAATAAACATAGGCTGTCATCTAGCAAGGAAAGTAAATAATGCATGGTAGGAGTGTAGAATGGTGTAAATAAGCGCCCTCATTTCACTTGTACATTAGCCCAAGTGTCTCCCTGATTGCTGCGTCTCCCTGGCCTTTCTCTCACTCCAATTAAAAGACAGCACCAGTTTCTCATCAGCCATCTCCATGTCTGCAAATGACTTTTCAGTGTCAAGTCTGTCAGGAAATTAACTCGTCAAGCAGTGACAGTTGCTAATTTTTCTCTTACATGTCAGATGGATTGCCTGCAGAAGATAATAATGAATCGCCAATCTCGGATTAGAAGGTTTCCGACGCCTAAAACTGCCATTTGAGATAACTTTTTTTTTAAACTCGAATGACATCAACTTGGAAAAAAGCGAATTATAGCCGAGTAGTGTCTACATGTTATGTGTTCATTTTTTTCTAATCTGTATAATAAAGGAAAGTCAAGACTGTTTTTGTCTTCAATCAGTTGACAGATCAACCGTCTGTCTATCACTGACGCTTGGTGAGAGAATCAACGCTCCCTCTGAATCCTAATTGGTTTATTATACACACAGTTAAGGTAATAGATGAGCTATTCATTTTTGTGTAATGTTATAAACTTGAAAGAACATTCCAAAGACATAAAAAGAGACACAGAGCTCATAAATTATCTCACAAGATGGCTCATTATGAGTGGTGCACAGGGGAAAAGGTGCTATGAATGTTACACATAGAAACTGTCATTTTTCAAGTGCAGTTCAGATAATGAAAGCTACTGTATTTGTGGGTTGCTAGGGGCAACAGCTCTTTGTTTTATCAGTTTTAATAAAGGTTTCCCACTATATATGGGAGGGATTCAATAAGCAGCATCTATTCTCTGGTACCTTGCAACCACCATCATCGGATATTTGGCCTTACAGCGACGCCTATAGAGGTGTATTAAGCAGTGATGTTCTTGGATACACATAAAGCCTGATTCAGAGTTGTACACTAATGCACAGCAGCAAGGAAGCGACTGTGCAATACTGTACAACTCATATGCAAATACAGCAAGAGTGTTCTGTCTTCACTATGGAGTTTCTTTTAACTAAATTCAGACAGACATAATAACCTCCTCTACTTAATCCCAATAATCCCAATCAGATGTGATGATCTGAAGAATACTGTTTATTATGCAAAAGAGAAAACTGGTAAAACTGTAAAAATAAATGATGGACTACAATTACAATATGAAAAGATAGGATTCAATGCAAACTTAACATGCAAGAAACATGAACAAACTGCTGTAAGCAAACAGCATGAAATTACATATGCAAAGTATTGGCTATGGTGTAAAGGAATACAGCTAGTATGCATAACTGTTAGCAGATCGCTGGCAGATTTAGTGATGAGAAACTCACCATTGGATTCTTTACTGCAGGTGAACACATGTGATGTCTGACTGGGACCAAGGGGGAAGTACAAAATGGATGGATAACATAAATGACTAAACAGAAGTGAAGGTGCATACACACGGTGAGATATTGACTATCTCCAATATTGACTTTGCGATTTCCCCTGAACTCCCCGGATATCTGAACCACCGATACCTACTATCTTTACTTGAGATTTTGACTATACTGTGTACCAGATTGTACACAATAAAGTCAAGATTGACTTTCCTGCACAGTTTATCTTTTCTTGCGATACCAACCCCACGGGAGCGCGCATCGGTATCGCAAGTTGTGTACACACGGTGCGATTTGCACTGACTTACATTACGATTTTGACTATATAGTAAAAATCCTAAGGTTACATTGCACTGTGTGTATGCACATTATGATGTATATGCTGAAGGCATGAAACACTGAAATAAGATATATATAACAGATATATGCTGAAGGCATGCCACGGAGATAAAGAGACGTCTGACTGCTTCTGTGATCCTTCATTTTCGGACTAGAGTATCAGTCTGAATTTGGCCCATAGTTGCTAATTGAATATGGTCCTATGAATGTTGATAATAAATTTACAAAAAAACAAAGAAAAATCACACAATAAGACATTTTCAATATACCAGCATAGCTGTAAGCAAAAGAAAGGGCTCTTCTATAAATATCAATATATTCAGAAGGTGGTTTCATATTTAATAAACTAAGATTTTTCTTGCAGGTAAGGATATCAAATTTAACAGTTAGGAAAACAAAAAGGCCTGGCTACCAGTGGCGGCTCAAGAGGTGGGACTGAGGCACACTCCGAAATTCAAATAGGGGATCCACACCAACTGCCACTGAAATTCGGCCAGGGTCCCCTATTTGAATTATGGACTGCACTCTATATTCATCCTATAAAAGTGGTAACTACAGTACATCAAGTTTAGACAAACAGTGGTACTCCAAGTGCTGTGCATCTAGAAGTCCTAGCATAACCTGCCTACCTCTTTATTCCATAACATGTATACTACTGATCATGCAAAAATACATAACATAGACAAGGTTAATAAACAGAACCGATAGGGAAGAACATAATGACTCTCTCAAGTGTTTGTTTCCAGATTCAAACAAAATAACTAAAATATTTTCTATACATTTTGATAGAAAACATTAGGAGCTATTCACAGAACTTGAACTCTGGAATTTAGTATGCCAAAAAAAGTGTAATTTACTGACTGTCAATAAATTAGTTTTCTATCTGCCTTCTGAGAATGTAAGAACACACTTAATGGGAGACTGAGTACTTCAGAGGAGCCAATTGTAAACAATACTTTCCATTTTAGCCGGTTATTTCTGATTATGCTAAAGATGCACACTCATTGGATATTTATCTCCACATACAGTATGCAGGTCCCCTTGTCAGAAGCAGTGAACCCTCTCACCCTCCATTGCATGGTACCCTCACTACCACTGCTTTCCTTAAATGGCGGCTTCTCCTCCAGGGACGCAGAGAGTGGAGCTGGGTGTCACACTCTCTGCGATACAGGGGAGCAGCAGCTGGTGCTCCATGTGGTGGTGCCGAAGGTACATTGAATGCTCTGGGTGAGGAACATCTGATTATTTAAATGAGCTCTCTATGATGGAGAATGTGAATTACAATTTTATTGGGTAGGCGCAAAGCAATAGGACTTGAATTATCCATTTTTTTTGTAAATTCCCCTCCAAGTCCTTAAATTCAAATTATTTTAGTACTTTTAATGATAAATGTGATCTACTTAATTTTACTATAATAAAATCATAAAATAATACCAGAGAGAGACTTGTGATAATAATGCCATCTTCAGATGGCATTATGCAGGCTTCCCCCGATTTCTACCAAAACTGCTCTGCTCTGACAGGCAGAGCAGGGCTCAGAGCCAGCATCTGTGATCAACCTTGTGTGTCTAAATAGACCACAGACTGATCACAGAGGAAAAAAATAGTTAATAAAGAAAATAAAAAAAAGTACCTCCAGTCAGTGATTGATGTACCAAATGTGTGGCAGTATTAATGTATACCTATATGTATACAAATCAGAAACTTGCTTTTTTTATTTTTACTATCAGCGCAAACAATAATAAAACTGCAAATCTGTGTGTATCTATGAGTGTTTTCTCCACAAAAAGTATTTATTTTTGCTTTGCCCTAATGGGGTAATTTCAGGGAGGCCATTTATCAAGCACCAAAGTGGTTCTTCTTGTTCTGATAACACCATCTTCAGATTACATTATTAGGATAGAGGAATTAGACAATGTTGTATTCTTAAAGACATACGGTAACAGCATTTCTTTATTCAGTCAAATGTAAATAATTTTTACTTATATAAAAAAATGATATAGCTTACACATGCATCACAAGCACTGTGACTCTTCTTCCACTTTAACTGCTGTTAAAGAAAAGCAACATTTTTTAAAAGTTGATTAATATCTGAGCCCCTTATAAAGTCTTTCTGATGAAGAAATGCGTTGGTATAATGAAACAGTGCAGGCACAGTGATACAGAGTCTTGGAACTTATTGTCTTGACGAAGAATTATCAGTCAGAATTATTCGTTTTAGTTTACTAACGTACCTGTTTCACATACTTTTTCTTCTTTCTTTCTTTTCATTTCCTGCTGGTTTTATTGGGCTAGAGTCACAAAGTAACAAACAGATTATACAGTATACAAGAAATTTTAAAGCATTTTCAATTCCAGCCCCATATGTATATAATGATTCACACTGGTGATCACTCTATGGTGTAAGCTTTAGCGTAAATAGGTACAGCATGTAATATCCATTTCTTTATCAGGTTTATGCCAGTCCCCACATGGGTGATCTCACTACTTGATTACGTTCTCTCAGCTGTAGTAATCAGTACGTCAATCCTTTATTCACTATGTTCGGCGTATCAAAGGGATCTAACTATATTCTTGGACAGACACAGAGAATATCTTATTCTCATTGGTAAGTTAAACGCATGCCTCCGTTGTGCTAATACTGCTATTACTGAAGACCCCAATGGTCCTGTCCGCTCAGAGCACCAGTGGCATATATTATAGACACGTGCACATATTTTGTATATATCTGTCCATGGAGAGGTGTCTCTTTATACAGGATCAAGTACACATAGCATTCATTCCACTTGTCTAAAGCCCTTGTGACACTACCTAAGTCTATCTGCTAACAATATGCACACACATTAACAAATAGAAGGTAATATATACTGTACATATAATATACTGTGAGTCTGACCTTAGTGAATGCTGACATGTGTTTTACTCATGCCTTTATCAAGGCAGTAACCAGACTGCTGTCTCACACACACACACACACACACACACACACACAATTTACTAACACAGATGCTGTCACACACACAGCTTACTTACACAGTTGCTGACACACAGTTTACTAAGGTGGTGTGCCACTAAGAGGAAGATCACTTTGATGGGTGGAGCGACACTGAGGGGATGGAGGATTAGTGGACAACTTTGAGTAAGGGGTGACACTATAGGATGATGTTTGGGGGACCACAAAGGGTGGAAGACACTGTGGGATTATAGGTGGGGTTATAGTGTGGTGGGTGGATGAAAAAGCACCTTTATAAAGCCTTTGCTTCACCCCAGCTCTATACAAATTGGCTGGTGTTATACATGCCTTCATTGAGTCTGAGATGGATAGACCCAGTGGTGTAGCAAATGTGGCTCCGGGTGCCGAAAACATTAGAAGGCCTGCTGCAGCTCGCCATACCCTCCCCCTTTGCGCAAGCCACTGTACTGGCAGCCACAGAGCAGGAGGGGGAGAAGAAGAGCTGGTGCGCTCTGACTCGGACACTAGGTAGGGAAAAGGGCAGGCCAGAGGCGACAGCAGAAGACACTGACAGCCGGCACATGCTGAAGCAGCTCCACTCTCTGCCCCAGCTACTGCTGCTGCAGCACCTCTCTCTGCAGCAGCTGCCCCAGCACCTCTCTCTGCCCCAGCTGCTGCAGCACTTCTCTCTACATTGATACTGCAGCACCCCTCCCTGCCCCAGCTGCTGCTGCATGCTGCAACACCACTCTCTGTGTTAGAAGCTGCAGCACCTCACTCTGTCTCTCAGACTGCTGCAGCACCTTTCTCTGCCCCTCAGACTGCTGCGGCACAACTCTCTCTGCCATTCAGGCAATTCTGGGACATTATTTTTACTGAAGCATAGAGGGATTATCAGGTCTGAGATGGTAGTTCTAGGGTATTATTTTCATTGAGGCATTATGGGATTATCAAATCAGGAGTGAGTGCATTATTTTCATTATGAGTTTGGGGGTTTCAGGTCTGCGGGGGGGTCAAATTTGGGGCATTATTTTCATTGAGACATTGGGAGATTATCAGACCGGGGGGGGGGGGGGGGGGTCAGTTTTGGGGCATTATTGCATTATTTTCATTTAGAGATTGAGGGGAGTTTATATTGTCTGTGGGGGCTCACATTTGGAGCTTTATTTTCATTGAGGAATTGGGGGGTTGTGAGGTCAGGTCAGTCAGGGCATATATATTGTTTTTAATTTATATGAATTAAGTAAATATTTAAATACAGCTACTTCCATAGTGGCTCTACCATGTGAAATAGGTATTGGGGGCTCAACCATAGTGTAAAGTGTATAAGGGGCTCTACTGTGTGGCGTAACATGTATAAGGGCTCTACTGTGTGGCGTAACATCTATGTGGTGTAATGTGAATAACGGACTCTACTGTGCAGTGTAATGTGAATTGGTACTATTCTGTGGCCATGCACCTTCCCAATGAAGCCATTATTTATTATTACCAGTTATTTATATAGCGCACACTTCCGCAGTGCTTTTACAGAGAAAATTTCACCATTCACATCAGTCCCTGCCCCATGGGAGCTTACGATCTATATTCCTTACCATATACACACACAACAGGGTTAATTTTTGTTGGGAGACAATTAACCTACTAGTATATTTTTGGATTATGGGAGGAAACCGGTGTACACGGAGGAAACCCATGCAAGCATGGGGAGAATATACAAACTCCACACATTTCTGGCCATGATGGCTATCGAACCCATGACCTCAGTGCTGTGAGGCAGTTATTATTATGCTGTCCAACAAAGTGTTAATAATGATTGGTATAGCCAGGGGCGTATCCACCCCTTGGTTAGGATTGCACTCACCAGGTGCGCTGGCTGAGGAGAGGGTGCTGCCCAGTGGTGCCACCTATGGCCAGGGTGCAGAATCACACCAGGATACAGCATAGACATCCATACACCTTGGGTAGATGCAGCAATCACCATGTGCAAAAGACGCAATTGCATCCGCATTCACAACCGGAACTGCAGCTACAAAGAGCTCTGCGTAAAGAAAGAATGCATGCCCAACCGCAGCTCCTACTGTCCTCACTGCAGCCACTAATCTACTGTAGTTCCTGCTGTGACCAGCTAGAGCAACTATATGTATGTATGCCTAGTATAGTATTAAGGAGGTATATAACCTGCGGCGAGTGAAGCAAGCCACCGGGCCCGAATCGAGGCGAGTGCAGTGAGTCCGCAAGGGTACTCGCTGCTGGGATTCCAGCAGATGGGATGCCGCTGTCGGTATAGTGACAGCCGGCATCCCGTCTGCCAGGATATCATATGTATTCCGGCTATGGAATCCCAGAATCCTTCTTGGTAAATCCTGTATTATTTTAACTTCTTATTTTAAATCAATTTAGGTCAGAGCTGCGGTTTTCTTTTATATAAACATGACACAGTGCCACTAGCCAATTATTATCATTCTGGCATAGCCCACCAAAATGTGGTGGTGGTGGTGGTGGTGGAGTTTGGGGGTGGGGTGGGGTGGCTGGGTGCTTGGACCCCTAGATACACCTCTGGGTATAGTTTACCTGTATGGGGTATATGCAATTCCGGACGAATTGTGCCTTTTTTTCGTCCGTTTTCAAATTCGACTGTACTCGACAGCAGCAGCCCTCCCGCGGGGACCATGAATTCACCATATGCAATACAAAACACATTCGACACTCCCCTTGTCGAATAACGGACCAATCGTCGAGTAGTGGGCGTCCTGAATTCGACTTCCCGCCGTTTTCAGCCCTTTATTAGGGCTTGTTTGCTGCGTGCTCAGCAGCCATTTTGTGAACCTACAGAGAGGTGTATGGAGGTGCAGAGCTAGCAAATTGGTTGTTTGCTGTGGTATCATTTGGACACCCAGCAGGCTTTAATCCAGGACAGACAGGAGGATACCTGTTACCCCGGAGGAGAGTCGTTTTTGGAGCTATTTCTACATTTTTAGGTAAGTACCACATGTGGGTCTGGTGTTGCATGTATGTGTTTGTGTAGTGGGGGTTGCCATGAGGTGTACATGGGGTGTTTGGGGTATGTCTTTGGGGTGTTTGGGGTATGTATATATATATATATATATATATGTGTGTGCAGGTATGTGTATAGCTCCTGCTTGTATTGCTGCATTTTTTGGGGGAGTTTTGTGTTTTGGGGTAGTTTTTCACGTTTTTTTTTTCTTCTTAAAATTACTTTTTGGGTCATGCTTTTGCATTGGTGTACCTCCAGCATGTGCAGGGATGTTTTTTGTCTTGTTTGGGGTGATTTTAGTGTGTGTCGGTATCAATGTGGTCGACATGTGATGTCGTTTGTTTGCTATAACAGGTTTGTTTGCTCCTATTTTAGCACTGGTGTACCTCCAGCATGTGCAGGGATGCTTTTTGGCTTGTTTGGGGTGACTTGGAGCAAGTTTGTCAGCCATGTGGTCGACATGTCATGTCGTTTGTTTGCCAAACAAGTTTTTTGGCTCCTATTTTAGCACTGGTGTACCTCCAGCATGTGCAGGGATGCTTTTTGGCTTGTTTGGGGTGACTTGGAGCAAGTTTGTGTCGGCCATGCGGTCGACATGTCATGTCGTTTGTTTGCCAACATTGGCCCTCATTCCGAGTTGATCGCTCGCAAGGCGATTTTAGCAGAGTTACACACGCTAAGCCGCCGCCTACTGGGAGTGAATCTTAGCTTCTTAAAATTGCGACCGATGTATTCGCAATATTGCGATTACAAACTACTTAGCAGTTTCAGAGTAGCTTCAGACTTACTCGGCATCTGCGATCAGTTCAGTGCTTGTCGTTCCTGGTTTGACGTCACAAACACACCCAGCGTTCGCTCAGACACTCCCCCGTTTCTCCGGCCACTCCTGCGTTTTTTCCGGAAACGGTAGCGTTTTTATCCACACGCCCATAAAACGCCGTGTTTCCGCCCAGTAACACCCATTTCCTGTCAATCACACTACGATCGCCGGAGCGAAGAAAAAGCCGTGAGTAAAAATACTATCTTCATTGTTAAATTACTTGGCGCAGTCGCAGTGCGAATATTGCGCATGCGTACTAAGCGGAATTTCACTGCGATGCGATGAAAATTACCGAGCGAACGACTCGGAATGAGGGCCATTGTTTTTTTGCTCCTATTTTAGCACTGGTGTACCTCCAGCATGTGCAGGGATGCTTTTAGGCTTGTTTGGGGTGACTTGGAGCAAGTTTGTGTCGGCCATGCGGTCGACATGTCATGTCGTTTGTTTGCCAAACATGTTTTTTTGCTCCTATTTTAGCACTGGTGTACCTCCAGCATGTGCAGGGATGCTTTTTGGCTTGTTTGGGGTGACTGTGTCAGCCATTTTGTGTGTGTCAGCCATTTTGTGTGTGTCAGCACTGGTTGACCTCCAGTATGTG
The DNA here is from genome assembly GCF_028390025.1 of Pseudophryne corroboree. Classification (NCBI taxonomy): domain Eukaryota; kingdom Metazoa; phylum Chordata; class Amphibia; order Anura; family Myobatrachidae; genus Pseudophryne; species Pseudophryne corroboree. Next base: position 580,713,412 of record NC_086448.1, read on the forward strand.
CAGGGATGCTTGTACGGGGGTTTTGGCTTATTTGGCTGTTGTTTTTTTTTCTATTCTTTTTTTTTTGTGTTTGGTCCTGCTTGAGAACTGGGGTCCTAGCAGCATGACGTGTAGTTGCATGTAATTTTGTAATGTGTGTTAAATTTGTAAAAATATATATTTTTTCTTTTTACAACAGAGATGTCCAGGGACAAGCGGGCCCGATCCCCCCCTTCCCCCCGCCCCTCAGAAGAATTTTCCCTGCATAGCAACGAGGAGTGGGAGCCGACCCAGGAGGAGGATACGACCGACCAGGCATGCAGTGACCAGCCGCGGTCGTCAAGGGACCAAATGGAGAAGTCAAAGAAAAAGAAAAAGCCTAGAAAGGTAAATACTGACAACACCTGCAGACACAATAGCATCCAACTTGACACACCCTAGTTTGCGCACTGCCGTGAACACCTACAGGTATCTTTGCGCACTGCCAGGGATACTGACACTCACAGGTACATACCGATCTTAGTAAATGCATGGTTTTTTTTTGTAATCCCTAAAGGCAAGAAGCCAGCTAGAGGAGCAGTCGGAGGAGGAAGCCTCTGGTGAAGATGCAGGACCGAAGAAGCCGCGTGGACCCAGATACACTGAGGCGGAAAACTGTGCCCTAGTGGATGGCGTCGACAGGTCCTACGACGTTCTGTATGGACCAAGGGCACAGACCACAGCAGCTAAGACCAAGCGAAACATCTGGGATGCCATCGCGAGACAAGTCACTGCAGTATCTGGAAACCTCCGGAGCACCAGAAACTGCATGAAGCGGTACAGTGATTGCCGCAGACAGACCAAGAAGAAGATGGGGATTCAGCGCCGACATGAGACAGCTACAGGAGGCGGTCCGGCTCTCAATCTGAAGTGGCTACCCTGGGAGAACGTTATCAAAAGGCGCATGAACCCTGCCATGGTCGAAGGAGTTCGCGGAGGTGTGGACTCTAGCCGTCCTGCTGGCTTTCCCAAGGAGGAAGAACCGCCCAGAAGACGGCGGGAGACAAGCAGTCCAAAAGGAGGCCTGATGGTAAGAATACATTCAGATGAGCTGTACTAAAAAAATTTATTTTTGTATTTGCTAATGTGTTTTTTTATTCAGACACGCCTGCCCAGAGGACATCACCTGCGCGCAGGACATCGCCAGCGCGCAGACCATCACCTGCGCAGCAGGCATCGACAGCAGCGCGTGGACCATCACCTGCGAAGCAAGCATCGGGAGCGCGCAGATCATCACCTGCGCGCCACACATCGTCATCGCGCAGAAAGTCACCTGCGCGCCAGATGTCGTCAGCGCGCAGACCATCACCTGCGCGCCAGACATCAGCGCGCAGAACGTCACCTGTGCGCCAGACACCATCAGCGACCACACCAACAAATGGGCGCCAAACTACATCTCCTGCGCGCAGGCCATCACCAGATCATCATCTCTCCAGGAACTCTGGGACTGTGACCGAAGAGCCTCAACAAGACACTACCCTTGTGGACCCATCACCCGAACTGTTTGAGTCTACAGGGTTAACGGATGAGACTTTTCTTGGGTTTGAAGACAGCCGTGCAGAAGTATCCAGCCGGACCCTTGAAAAGTCTCCAGAATTGAGGACAAGCGAAGCTCCTGGAGCAGCGGCACCTCAGGATGGAGAAGGTTTGTATTTACTTTTTTTGGGGGGGGGATGGGAGGGGTGGTGGGGGGGGGGTGCACCAGTTTTGTATAGTTTATTAACTAATTTTTTTTTTCTATTGCAAACAGAGGTGCCACGGACCAGCAGAGGACTTGCGTCGGGGATTGGTCCCTTCTACAGGCCGGATCTCCTACAGGATTCGTCAGAGGATGACGAGGTGGAAGTGCAGCAGCCTGCTGTTTCTACATCCCTGTGTAAGTAAATATCGAATTGTGAGCCTTCAAACAAATGTATGAATGTGTGTAATAATTTCTAATTTTCTTTTCAGCTGCACAAATGCAATTGGTGACAGACGTACAGGAAGGGCAGGATCCCTCAAATGTTCAGAGGGTACACACCCTGGCATCCCAGATTACTTCCCGCCAGGATACTTACACGAATGTCGTTGGAACCAGACTGGACGCCATTGAGAGGACAATGGAGAAGATGGCAAACGGTCTGGTTGAAATGCAAAAGGCTCATGCTGACAGCACGGATGAAATTCAAAAGACCAGACGAGAAGATCACAGGGAGACTATGGACATCCTTCACATTCTGGCCACATCCATGAACCGGCTGGTGGAGAACATATCATGCCTGGCACACAGCGTTGACAACATGTCGGAGAGCCAACGACATTCGGCATCCAGCCAACAGATCATCGCAACCACACTGCAGATGATGTACTATAAGCTCCCAGAGCCAGCTCATCAACACGCTGGTGATCCACCACAAGCCACATGGACGCCTCCTTCCCTTCCTCCACCACCATCCTGGTAAAGACGGTCACAGCTGTACCAAGGATATACAGGGATGTACCCCACCCACCAGATGCCTCCACCACCAACACCGGCCGCAACATCTACACCCGCACGGGCACCGAGGCCAAGTCAACACACTCCCCAGCCGCCCAGGGCATCGACGCCCCATCAGGAGGAAGACAAGGATCCGGACGGACAACCACCATAAGCCCGGTCGTATTGTTTTATTTACTGTTATGTTTTTCATGTATCCCTTTCTCCCCCTCCCATTATTTTTTTTTTTTCTTACTATTGTTTTATATGTGTTGGGCTCCCCCACCCGTGACCGGGTACTACCAAGGAGCTTTATGTCTAGGCATGCATGCGCGGGCATGTATGCGGGCGCGTGTGGTAACGGATGAAAGCTCCTTGTGGCTACATGTATGATGGGCCAAAGAGCTATTCTGATACCACTTTTTTTTTTACCAAAAAAATCCTTTTTGTATTGGTGTACAATAGGCTTTCACTGTTGTGTGAATTCACTATTCACTAGTGTTTATTTTTGGCTTATTCATAGGATTGGGTGGAAAATTGAAGTGGACGGCATAGTTCGTGTTGTGCGTACCAAGGTGAGTAAAGCCATGTTTCAATGTATATATTCAAGAAACTTTGGACCGCCTGCCCTTGTGGAACCACACAGCCCAGCAATGGGTCATGCTGGGCTGTGTGGTTCCACAAGTGCAGGCGTGTCAAAGTGCTGACCACTGACACCACTATTCCACTTTGGACCGCCTGCCTTTGTGGAACCACACAGCCCAGCAATGGGTCATGCTGGGCTGTGTGGTTCCACAAATGTTCTTGGGAAAGGAATGAACATGACATCATTAGTGTCTTTACTTAATATGTTTTTTTTTCCCACAGATATCTACACAAGAAAAGAATGTAAAGAAGAACAAACTACTTTTTTGTTTTATTACATTTAATTTTTTATTTCAAAAATAAAATACAATTTTATATATTTCTTCAATAAATTTTTAAAATGAGAAGTTTTCTGTGGTTTTTATTTAAATTATTAGTAAATACAATGTAAAATATGAGATGCAGTGGTATTGTGTCAGGTCGCCCATGGTACAGCAGGGGAACTGTCGTGTCCCTTTTCATCCATGAGGATTCAAGCCACTTGGGAAGGATACTCCGCAAGACCTGTGGAAGAGAATAGTATGAGGTTCCAGCTATTGGTAATAGTGTCACCCTTCTATGGAAAAGGAAAAGATACAAGCAACACGACACAAGCAGGTTACAGCGGCCCCAAATGCAACCCTCCGGCACTTGCGTAACTACACATCCAAACATTCCCTGACCTAGCGTAAGCATTGCTGTCAGGGCATGATTGGATGTGCAGTTTTGCAAATGCCGGAGGGCTGCACTTGGGACACGCCGGGGTGACTTTGGACAAGAGGGAGTTTTGGGCAATACATCTCACCTGAGGGGGGTTGTCTGCTACATGGCGGAGGGTCAGGTCCACATCACAAGTAGGTCGCCCATGGTACATAAGGGGAACTGTTGTGTATCTTCACATCCACGCAACTTGGGAAGGATACTCCGCAAGACCTGTGGAAGAGAATAGTATGAGGTTCCAGCTATTTGGAATAGTGTCACCCTTCTATGGAAAAGGAAAAGGTACAAGCAACACAACACAAGCAGGTTACAGCGGCGCCAAATGCAACCCTCCGGCACTTGCGTAACTACACATCCAAACATTCCCTGACCTAGCGTAAGCATTGCTGTGTCAGGGCATGATTGGATGTGCAGTTTTGCAAATGCCGGAGGGCTGCACTTGGGACACGCCGGGGTGACTTTGGACAAGAGGGAGTTTTGGGCAATACATCTCACCTGAGCAGGGTTGTCTGCTACATGGCGGAGGTTCAGGTCCACATCACAAGTAGGTCGCCCATGGAACATCAGGGGAAATGTCGTGTCTCTTCACATCCACGCCACTTGGGAAGGATACTCCGCAAGACCTGTGGTGGAGAATAGTATGAGGTTCCAGCTATTGGTAATAGTGTCACCCTTCTATGGAAAAGGAAAGGGTACAAGCAACATGACACAAGCAGGTTACAGCGGCCCCAAATGCAATCCTCCGGCACTTGAGAAACTACACATCCAAGCATGCCCTGACACAGCGTAAGCATTGCTGTCAGGGCATGATTGGATGTGCAGTTTTGCAAATGCCGGAGGGCTGCACTTGGGACACGCCGGGGTGACTTTGGACAAGAGGGAGTTTTGGGCAATACATCTCACCTGAGCGGGGTTGTCTGCTACATGGCGGAGGTTCAGGTCCACATCACAAGTAGGTCGCCCATGGAACATCAGGGGAAATATCGTGTCTCTACTCTCTTCACATCCACGCCACTTGGGAAGGATACTCTGCAAGACCTGTGGAAGATAATAGTGAGGAGATAGGAGGGCTTTGCAGAAGTGTATCCTGGTTAAACTGTGGAATCATGGGTACATTTCCCTCAGCAGAGTGAAGAAAAAAATATTCTTTTAAAAAATCAAATAAATAATACTTGTGAGTCAAAAAAGACAAACCAAGTAGATAATCCCTTCAAATATAAATAGATATGCTATTAGCAATCCAAAAAGCATAAAAAAAAACATTTTTAAAAAAATTTTTATTAGATCCCGCCAGCAAAGTGAGGCGGACTGAAAATGATGAATTTTCTGTCGAAAAGCACTGTTGTCGAATCGTCATTCTTCAATTGAATGTACTTTTGTCGAAAAGCCGCATTTTGACCATTGCAGACATGTCGAATTTTGAAAATGTCGATTTGCAAAAAGTCGAGTCTGAAACGGAAGATATTTTGTTGAAAAGTACTGTATTGCATTGACGAATCCAATTCAACATGTTTTTTTTTGTCGAAAATGTCCAGTTTTTCGACTTTCGCGTCAATTCGACCGCAATTGCATATACCCCTATGTCTTTCCCTTTTTGTTAGATTTCTTAACCAACTTAGAAAGTCAATATAATATACTTTCCTCCCATTTTCCCTGGACAGTGAAGACGTAAACTATGTTCCCAGTCAAGCCCCCAGCATAAAATAACTTATTTTAGGCTGATATTGGCAAGAAAGCAAATACCATGTATATTCCATATGAGAATAATTAGTGTTTACACTCTACATACTGTTTATTTAATAGCTTTACAGTTGTAGAAAAATAAATCATCCTATCGCTGGAACAAGCAAGTGCTCTTATTACCCACCACTGTAATGTACTGTATGAGGTTGTTGTTGGGGTTCCTCCACTGGTAAGAAAAAGGAACATACCTGTACTGTACTATTCACATGCAAGTTCTATTTATTCATATGCTTAAAAGACACATTATAATATGGCTAACCCTAACCGCCACTGATGTTAGTGAGAGCAGTTACATAAGCCTGAAAGATGTAACCCTGTTGCTTACTATTACAAGTTAGTTATATAAGTGCACTGTCCAGAGTTATTAGACACTGCAAAACATGGATTCCACATTATGACACATAGGGCCTGATTAGGTGGTGGACGCTGCTGTATCTTCTCTAGCAACTGTTTCCTGAGTCAAGGGGTGAGATAATATGCAAATGCAACTTACTAACTCCCTGTTTCCCACAATGCACCTATAACACTGCCATCTAGACACAGAACTATAGTGTCTGAACTAGAGATGTGCACCGGACATTTTTCGGGTTTGTGTTTTGGTTTTGGATTCGGTTCCGCGGCCGTGTTTTGGATTCGGACGCGTTTTGGCAAAACCTCCCTGAAATTTTTTTGTCGGATTCGGGTGTGTTTTGGATTCGGGCGTTTTTTTCAAAAAACCCTCAAAAACAGATTATATCATAGAATTTGGGTGTCATTTTGATACCATAGTATTATTAACCTCAATAACCACAATTTCCACTCATTTCCAGTCTATTCTGAACACCTCACACCCCACAATATTCTTTTTAGTCCTAAAATTTGCACCGAGGTCGCTGGATGACTAAGTTAAGCGACCCAAGTGGCCGGCACAAACACCTGGCCCATCTAGGAGTGGCACTGCAGTGTCAGACAGGATGGCACTTTAAAAAATTAGCCCCAAACATCACATGATGCAGAGATAAATAAAATAAAAAAGAGGTGCAAGATGGAATTGTCCTTGGGCCCTCCCACACACCCTTATGTTGTATAAACAGAACATGCACACTTTAACAAACCCATCATTTAAGTGACAGGGTCTGCCACACGACTGTGGCTGAAATGACTGGTTGGTTTGGGCCCCCACCAAAAAAGAAGCAATCAATCTCTCCTTGCACAAACTGGCTCTACAGAGGCAAGATGTCCACCTCCTCCTCATCGTCCGATTCCTAACCCTTCACTGTGTACATCCCCCTCCTCACAGAGTATTAATTCGTCCCCACTGGAATCCACCATCTCAGGTCCCTGTGTACTTTCTGGAGGCAATTGCTGGTAAATGTCTCCACGGAGGAATTAATTATAATTCATTTTGATGAACATTATCTTCTACACATTTTCTGGAAGTAACCTCGTATGCCGATCGCTGACAAGGTGAGCGGCTGCACTAAACACTCTTTCGGAGTACACATTGGAGGGGGGGCAACTTAGGTAACATAAAGCCAGTTTGTGCAAGGGCCTCCAAATTGCCTCTTTTTCCTGCCAGTATACGTACGGACTGTCTGACGTGCCTACTTGGATGCAGTCACTCATATAATCCTCCACCATTCTTTCAATGGTGACAGAATCATATGCAGTGACAGTAGACGACATATCAGTAATCGTTGGCAGGTCCTTCGGTCCGGACCAGATGTCAGCACTCGCTCCAGACTGCCCTGCGTCACCGCCAGCGGGTGGGCTCGGAATTCTTAGCCTTTTCCTCCCAGTTGCGGGAGAATGTGAAGGAGGAGCTGTTGATGGGTCACGTTCCGCTTGACTTGACAAGTGTCTCACCAGCAGGTCTTTGCACCTCTGCACACTTGTGTCTGCCGGAAAGAGAGATACAACGTAGGCTTTAAACCTAGGATCGAGCACGGTGGCCAAAATGTAGTGCTCTGATTTCAACAGATTGACCACCCGTGAATACTGGTTAAGCGAATTAAGGGCTCCATCCACAAGTCCCACATGCCTAGCGGAACAGCTCCATTTTAGCTCCTCCTTCAATCTCTCCAGCTTCTTCTGCAAAAGCCTGATGAGGGGAATGACCTGACTCAGGCTGGCAGTGTCTGAACTGACTTCACGTGTGGCAAGTTCATAGGGTTGCAGAACAGTGACGTGCGGTGTGGTGAGGTAGAGTCTTTCCTGTCATACTGAATAGCCTTTTGCTGCTCCTCCATCCTTTGAAGCATATAAAGGGTTGAATTCCACCTCGTTACCACCTCTTGCTTCAGATGATGGTGGGGCAGGTTCAGGAGTGTTTGCTGGTGCTCCAGTCTTCGGCATGCGGTGGCTGATTGCCGAAAGTGGCCCGCAATTCTTCGGGCCACCGACAGCATCTCTTGCACGCCCCTGTCATTTTTAAAAAAAATTCTGCACCACTAAATTCAATGTATGTGCAAAATATGGGACGTGCTGGAATTTGCCCACATGTAATGCACGCACAATATTGGTGGCATTGTCCGATGTCACAAATCCCAGGAGAGTCCAATTGGGGTAAGCCATTCTGCGATGATGTTCCTCAGTTTCCGTAAGAAGTTGTCAGCTCTGTGCCTCTTATGAAAAGCGGTGATACAAAGCGTAGCCTGCCTAGGAACGAGTTGGCGTTTGCGAGATGCTGCTACTGGTGCTGCCGCTGCTGTTCTTGCTGCGGGCTGCAATACATCTACCCAGTGGGCTGTCACAGTCATATAGTCCTGAGTCTGCCCTGCTCCACATGTCCACATGTCCGTGGTTAAGTGGACATTGGGTACAACTGCATTTTTTAGGACACTGGTGACTCTTTTTCTGACGTCTGTGTACATTCTCGGTATCGCCTGCCTAGAGAAATGGAACCTAGATGGTATTTGGTACCAGGGACACAGTACCTCAATCAATTTTCTAATTCACTGTGAATCAACGGTGGATACCGGACAAACGTTTAACACCACCGCAGCTGCCAAGACCTGAGTTATCCGCTTTGCAGCAGGATGACTGCTGTGATATTTCATCTTCCTCACAAAGGACTGTTGGACAGTCAATTGCTTACTGGAAGTAGTATAAGTGGTCTTCCGACTTCCCCTCTGGGATGACGATCGACTCCCAGCAGCAACAACAGCAGCGCCAGCAGCAGTAGGCATTACACTCAAGGATCCATCGGAGGAATCCCAGTTAGGAGAGGACTCGTCAGACTTGCCAGTGACATGACCTGCAGGACTCCTATCTAAGGAGGAAATTGACACTGAGGGAGTTGGTGGTGTGGTTTGCAGGAGCTTGGGTACAAGAGGAAGGGATTTAGTTGTCAGTGGACTGCTTCCGCTGTCACCCAAAGTTTTTGAACTTGTCAATGACTTCTGATGAATGCGCTCCAGGGGACGTATAAGGGAGGATGTTCCTAGGTGGTGAACGTCCTAACCCCTACTTATTACAGCTTGACAAAGGCAACACACGGCTTCACACCTGTTGTCCGCATTTCTGTTGAAATAATTCCACACCGAAGAGGTGATTTTTTTTGTAATTTGACCAGGCATGTCAATGGCCATATTCGTCCCACGGACAACAGGTGTCTCCCCGGGTGCCTGACTTAAACAAACCACCTCACCATCAGAATCCTCCTTGTCAATTTCCTCCTCAGCGCCAGCAACACCCATATCCTCATCCTGGTGTACTTCAACAGTGACATCTTCAATTTGACTATCAGGAACTGAACTGCGGGTGCTTCTTCCAGCACTTGCAGGGGACGTGTTTGGAAAGGTCAACCATCGCAACCGACACAATTGGACTCTCCTTGGGGATTTGTGATTTAGAAGAACGTACAGTTCTTTGCTGTGCTTTTGCCAGCTTAAGTCTTTTCATTTTTCTAGCGGGAGGATGAGTGATTCCATCCTCATGTGAAGCTGAACCACTAGCCATGAACATAGGACAGGGCCTCAGCCATTCCTTGCCACTCCGTGTCGTAAATGGCATATTGGCAAGTTCATGCTTCTCATCAGATGCTTTTAATTTTTATTTTTGGGTCATTTTACTGAACTTTTGTTTTTTGGATTTTACATGCTCTCTACTATGACATTGGGCATCGGCCTTGGCAGACGACGTTGATGGCATTTCATCGTCTCGGCCATGACTAGTGGCAGCAGCTTCAGCACGAGGTGGAAGTGGATCTTGATCTTCCCCTATTTTACCCTCCACATTTTTGTTCTCCATTTCTTAATGTGTGGAATTATATGCCAATAATATATCAATAGCAATGGCCTACTGTACTGTACTATATATGTATATTGTTGGTCACCAAAATGCTGCACTGTAATACTAGATGCTATAGAAAAGTATATATATTATTGTATATATATATATCAGTACAGAGCAGGGTAACTGTGACAAATGTGTCCTGACAAGCAGTATAGAAGCTATAGATAAGTATATATATTACTGTATATCAGTAGTAGTACAGAGCGGTGTAACTGTGACACATGTGTGTCCTGACAAGCAGTATAGTAGCTATAGAAAATGATTTAAAATTATTGTATACATCAGTACAGAGCGGTGTAACTGTGACCCATGTGTCCTGACAAGCAGTATAGAAGCTATAGAAAAGTATATATAATATTACTGTATATCAGTACAGAGCGGTATAACTGTGACCCATGTGTGTCCTGAGAAGCAGTATAGAAGCTAGAGAAAAGTATATATATTATTGTATATATCAGTACAGAGCGGTGTAACTGTGACCCATGTGTCCTGACAAGCAGTATAGAAGCTATAGAAAAGTATATATATTATTGTTTATATATCAGTACAGAGCAGTGTAACTGTGACACGTGTCCTGACAAGCAGTATAGAAGCTATAGAAAAGTATATATATTACTGTATATAAGTAGTAGTACAGAGCGGTGTAACTGTGACACATGTGTGTCCTGACAAGCAGTATAGAAGCTATAGAAAAGTATATATATTACTGTATATAAGTAGTAGTACAGAGCGGTGTAACTGTGACCCATGTGTCCTGACAAGCAGTATAGAAGATATAGAAAATTATTTAAAATTATTGTATATATCAGTACAGAGCAGTGTAACTGTGACACATGTGTCCTGACAAGCAGTATAGAAGCTATAGAAAAGTATTTATATTACTTTATATATCAGTACAGAGCAGTGTAACTGTGACACATGTTTCCTGACAAGCAGTATAGAGGCTATAGAAAAGTATATATATTATTGTATATATCAGTACAGAGTAGTGTAACTGTGACCATGTGTCCTGACAAGCAGTATAGAAGCTATAGAAAAGTATATATATTACTGTATATATCAGTACAGATCGGTGTAACTGTGACACATGTGTCCTGACAAGCAGTATAGAAGCTATAGAAAAGTATATATATTATTGTATATATCAGTACAGAGCGGTGTAACTGTGACCATGTGTCCTGACAAGCAGTATAGAAGCTATAGAAAAGTATATATATTATATACTGGTGGTCCCCAGTCCCCACAATGCAGCACACTGATCAGATATTTGCAGCACACTGAGCACAGATATGGAGCGTTTTCAGGCAGAGAACGTAGATATTTTCAGCACACTGAGCACAGATTATTTGCAGCACACTGAGCACAGATATGGAGCTTTTCAGGGAGAGAACGCAGCCACGTCCTCTCTGTTCAATCTCCAAATCACGAGTGAAAATGGCGGCGACACGCTGCTCCTTATATAGAATACGAATCTCGTGAGAATCCGACAGCGGGATGATGACGTTCGGGCGCATTCTGGTTAACAGAGCAAGGCGGGTAGATCCGAGGCTGCCTCGGAACCGTGTAAAATAGGTGAAGTTCGGGGGGGTTCGGATCCCGAGGAACCGAACCCGCTCATCTCTAGTCTGCACACTAGTAAATAGCAGTGAAGAGCTGTTGCACATATAAAGGGTACAGTAGATCATCTACAACTATTTTTCATACATGCGCCATCTCTCAATTGAGAGTAAACTTATGAAGCAACAATCTAGTTAAATTGTTGCTATTATGCATGTTTATGGATGGATTACTGCTGGTATTAAAGGCAAAACTACTGGAAAATCTACATCAAACATAGGGGGTAATACAGACCTGATCGCTATAGGGTGCATTTTTTGCATCCCTGCGATCAGATAGTCGCCGCTTACAATGCTAGGGTATGTGGTGTGTGCAGGTGTGCGATCGCATTTGTATCAGAGCTGCACAAACATCAGTTTGTGCAGCCTCTGCTCAGCCCAGGACTTACTCATTCCCCTTTTCCTCTAGCTTTTAAAACACGGGTAAATGCGCGGGGGTGCACATTTACCCGTGTTTTTTCCTAGTGGAAAAGGGTCCCCATGCAAATTCCCGGATCAAGTGATCCGGGAATCCTACCCGGGTAGCTTGCCGGGTTGAACACGTGTTCAACCAGGTAAACTGTGTAGTGTGAACAGGAGCCATGTCGGCTCTCGTTCACAGTGTATGGGAGGGCGGCGCTGGGAGATCATGCAATATGCTGGGTTGGTGAGCACTGTGGGAAAGGGGGCTGTAGCATGGGTCGCACTACAGATGGAAAAGGGGTATTAGCCACTGCGATGGTTTCCTGGTGATCGGGGCCAGAGCTGACATCAGACATCCTCCCTCCAAACGTCTGAGCCCGACTGCATTTTTCCGAACACTCCTGTAAAACGGTCAGTTGCCACCCACAAACGGCCTCTTCCTGTCAATCACCTTGCGATCGCACGTACGATCGCTTTTTTCGCACCATCCCATCGCTAGGCAGCGATGCCCGGTACATTCGTCCGACGCACCGGCGCATTGTGGTACATACGCATGCGCAGTTCAGATCTGATCACCCACTGTGCACAGCAGCAATCAGGTGCAAATCTCCATCCTGATTTTTTTTTACATATAATGAATTTGTTTTACATTTTTTACATGTAATGAATACAAATTGATGGATGTATTATTATGTTGATTTGATGTCACAAACCATTGGAAAATTAAAGCGATGGCTCTGAAAGGGATATACTGCTCATATCGCACAGCATTGACAGGAAACTTATGACAAAACTATCGATATCTCCTTGCAGTTGTATCAGAGAACAGATATGTGTGGAGGCCACCTTATCAGAGATATCATTAAGGCATCTACAGGCTGCAAAAAATGCATCTACTAAAGGAAGAGCTGATTGGGTCACCTTGGAGAATTGACATCACAATGGCAACTTGATGCTGTTCAGTACCAGACAAGGTTGGCTTCAATTTGAAATGCAGCTTGCAGCTATCCATAAAGTTGTGGCAGAATTCACAATCTCTGGCAGAATACTGTATGGCTCCTTTAACGAAGGACTGGTGGCCTATTGTCAGGCTCTGTCTAGTTTGTGTTCCCGGAGAGGGCACTAGTGGGTCAGTGGAGATGGGATGGAGAAAACGAGGAGGCTGGATAAAATTCCTGCGCATGTGCGTAGTGTTGTTTATTTAGCAATTGATACAAAAAATATGGCAGCAGGAATACTGATGACAACAGAAGATATGCAATTGTGGGTGGAACAGCGTGGAAGCTGAAAGTCTATGGCAAAGCCTGTGACGTGGTTAACAATCGATCTGGGGACCGATGTATCGGTATGGGAACCAAGGGTTCCTGGATCGTGGAGCACAGCAGGGATGATGGTAGGAATAGCGAGCCAGATAACTGTTGCAGGAGACAGGAACAAGTGGTTTAAATCCTCAGTGCAGGTTGGAATAACACTGGCAACTTGCAGGCTGACGAACAGGTGTAGGTAACAAGATGCACCTGGAGGAGAGTCTCTACTGCAGAGGACTGGAGCTGGATAAGGTGTGAAGCTGATCATAGGCGCTTGTGGTTCCACGGCAGTGCAGGACCAGACTGGAAAGCAGAGCAGGTACCAAGAGGAACTGGAGAACGGAGCCAGAGACAGAGGTCAGAGGAATGACACGAAGTCCAAGGCAAGGACTGACTCACCCTGCAGCTCCTGATATACCCCCCAGTCTGCAGGTATTGGTTGGCAGTGAACGGGAGGTGCGGCCAGGCTCTGGATTGGCTGATGCGGAAGAGCTGATGGGAACTGTCATGGCGGCGCCCATGCCGTGGTTTGGCGGGAATGCGGCGTGCGTGCATGCCGGCTGACAACAGGAGTGTCCTTAGGCCCAGAATGGCATTTAGCGACAAGGTGACCAGCGGCAGCGAGACATGGCAGCCTCAGACGGAGGTTGCACTGGCGGACAGGTGCAGCTGCAGTAAGTCGATTCCTGACAGTACCCCCCCCCCCTTTACGTGTGGGCACAGAACACCCACGTGGTTTGGAAGGGTGAGTTCTGTGGAAAACATGGATCAACTTTGGAGCGTGGACATCTGTAGCATTTACCCAACTCCTCTCCTCAGGACCATAACCGAACCAACCGATAAGGTATTGCAGACGACCATACTGGCACCGGGAATCCAGAATCTTCTCTATTTCAAATTCAATGCCCCTCTGAGTTCGTAATTCGGGGCCAATGGGAAGATCTCTTTGGAAATGATTCAGGATCAAGGGTCTAAGGAGGGAGACATGAAAGGCATTACGTATTTGCAAATAAGGAGGCAATCTGAGCTTGTATGCTACAGGACTGATGACTTTGTCAATGGGGAAAGGACCAATAAAACATGGTGCAAATTTAATTGATGGCACTCTGAGACGAAGGGTCCGGGTGGAGAGTCAAACCTTATTGTTAGGTTTTAAGCTGGGAACTGCACGTCTTTTGCGGTCAGCAAAGAACTTGTAATGGCTTGAGGCTTTTTTAAAGGAAACATGAATTTTTCTCCAAGTAGACGAAAACTGGTTTAGAATAGAAGTGGCTGCAGGAACATCGATATTTGGTAGATCTTGGAAGTCTGGGACACGAGGATATTGCCCATATACAGCAAAGAACGGGGTGGTCTCCGTGGCAGTATGGTAGCGAAACTTGTGAGCAAATTCTGCCCATGGAAGCAGGTCTACCCAGTCATCTTGGGAAAAGGAAATATAAAGTCTCAAGAAGGTCTCCAATTCTTGGTTCACCCTCTCAGTCTGTCCATTCGTCTGAGGGTGGTAGGCTGACGAGAACTAAAGTTTAACTTGTAGGGCAGAACAGAGAGCTCTCCAAAATCTATCTACGAACTGAACTCCACGGTCAGATATAATTTCAGTAGGAAGTCCATGTAGGCGAAAGATCTCCCGTAGGAAGACTTGAGCAAGTTTTGGAGCAGAAGGAAGACCCTGGATTGGAACAAAGTGGGCCATTTTGGTAAACCTGTCGACAACTACCCAGATGGTATTGAATCCTTGAGAGGAGGGTAGATCAGAGATGAAGTCCATGGACAGGTGAGACCAGGGATGGCTGGGTATTGATAAAGGCTGTAACTGACCTGCCAGAGACTGACGGGGAGTCTTATGCTGGGCACATTTGGGGCAGGATGCCACAAAATCCTGGATGTCGACCTTCATTTTAGGCCATCAGTAAGTTTCAGACAGGAACTTGAAAGTCTTTAGGACACCAGGATGCCCTGTGAACTTAGACTGATGAGCCCAAGACAACAACTTGGAACGAAGCTCAGGAGAAACAAATATCTTGCACATATGATGGTGAGCTGCTCAATCAGATTGTAATTTCACTCAGGTGCTAAAAGGGAGGGGTAATTCTGTGGAAGAAAAAACAATTTGTGTTCCCTAATGCACACTGAGTGAAAAATAATAATAATACATAATAAACAGATAATACGGAGATCTTAGTTGCGTATATCTGCAGATATAGGGTTAA
The DNA here is from genome assembly GCF_028390025.1 of Pseudophryne corroboree. Lineage (NCBI taxonomy): Eukaryota > Metazoa > Chordata > Amphibia > Anura > Myobatrachidae > Pseudophryne > Pseudophryne corroboree. The sequence continues at coordinate 580,728,785 of NC_086448.1, forward strand.
GCCCCCAGGCCGATCAACAAGGCTTCTCCGTCACTGGGGGTCCCTAATACTAGGTATGGGTCCGGGGTGCAGGACCCCATCACGTCGGCACAGGTCGGCCACCCCAGGTCAGCACACAGGTGAAAATGAATAAGGGTTAATAAGAAGCACAGAAGTGCTATGTAAGAGGTGTGATTAAAATAATACAAAAATATATGCAAAGTGATAGGGAAAATCATAAGTGTTAATAAAGTGTTAGGGTGTGCCGACCTGAAGCCGCCCAGCCATACCGACACAGGGGGCACCGCACCCCACACCCACCCCATAAATAATTACACATATGTCTGGGTCTAAATTCCCAGTGTAAGGCCACATGATAATGGCTCCTACAGTATCTGAGAGCCAGCTTACCTGGAGACACCACTGGCTTCTCCAATGGCACTCTGGAGTCAGCAATCCCTCCTAATGCTGACCCATCCATGCCTCTCTAAGTACAATGCACATATGATGGTGAGCTGCTCAATCAGATTGTAATTTCACTCAGGTGCTAAAAGGGAGGGGTAATTCTGTGGAAGAAAAAACTATTTGTGTTCCCTAATGCACACTGAGTGAAAAATAATAATACTACATAATAATCAGATAATACGGAGATCTTAGTTGCGTATATCTGCAGATATAGGGTTAAGCCCCCAGGCCGATCGACAAGGCTTCTCCATCTCCTAATACTAGGTATGGGTCCGGGGTGCAGGACCCCATTACGTCGGCACAGGTCAGCCACCCCAGGTCAGCACACAGGTGAAAATTAATAAGGGTGGCCGACCTGTGCCGATGTGATGGGGTCCTGCACCCCAGACCCATACCTAGTATTAGGGACCCCCAGTGATGGAGAAGCCTTGTCGATCGGCCTGGGGCTTAACCCTATATCTGCAGATATACGCAACTAAGATCTCCGTATTATCTGATTATTATGTAGTATTATTATTTTTCACTCAGTGTGCATTAGGGAACACAAATTGTTTTTTCTTTCACAGAATTACCCCTCCCTTTTAGCACCTGAGTGAAATTACAATCTGATTGAGCAGCTCACCATCATATGTGAATTGTACTTAGAGAGGCATGGATGGGTCAGCATTAGGAGGGATTGCTGACTCCAGAGTGCCATTGGAGAAGCCAGGGGTGTCTCCAGGTAAGCTGGCTCTCAGATACTGTAGAAGCCATTATCATGTGGCCTTACACTGGGAATTTAGACCCAGACATATGTTTAATTATTTGCGGGGTGGGTGTGGGGTGCAGTGGCCCCTGTGTCGGTATGGCTGGGCGGCTTCAGGTCGGCACACCCTAACACTTTATTAACACTTATGATTTTCCCTATCACTTTGTATATATTTTTGTATTATTTTAATCACACCACTTACATAGCACTTCTGTGCTTCTTATTAACCCTCATTCATTTTCACCTGTGCGCTAACTTGGGGTGGCCGACCTGTGCCGATGTGATGGGGTCCTGCACCCCAGACCCATACCTAGTATTAGGGACCACCAGTGACGGAGAAGCCTTGTCGATCGGCCTGGGGGCTTAACCCTATATCTGCAGATAGAAACAAATATCTTGCCAGGAGGCCGACCAGGAGTGACTTGATCCAAGGCAAACACGACTGGATTCAGAACAGAACGAGGAACTGGATCGGGAATCTCCTCTTCGGATCCCATAAAACGGGACAGAGCATCAGCTTTGGTATTCTGGGAACCTGGACGGAAATGAAGCTTGAAGTTGAAACAAGAGAAGAACATTGCCCACCGGGCCTGGCGAGGATTGAGACACTGGGCTGCCTTGAAGTAGAGCAGGTTCTTGTGATCAGTGTAGATGTTTAAAGGATATTTTGCCCCCTCCAGGAGATACCTCCACTCCTCGAGGGCCAGTTTGATCGCCAGTAATTCTTGGTCATCGATGGAGTAATTAGGTTCCGCAGGAAGAAATTTGCGAGAGAAGAACCCACAGGGATGAATTTTTCCATTGGCCCCTACTTGGGAGAGAACAGCTCCAACTCCTACTGTAGAAGCATCTACCTCCAACTCGAACGGCTTGTTGATATCTGGTTGTGACAGAACTGGAGCGGACATGAAAGCCTGCTTAACTCTCTGAAACATGGTCAAGGCATCTTCTGACCAGTTGGAATGGTCTGCCCCTTTTCGAGTTAAGTTGGTAATTGGAGCGATGAGAGTTGAGAATCCTCTGATGAACTTCCTATAGTAATTAGCAAATCCCAAGAATCGCTGGATGGACTTGAGGGTACTCGGAGTGGACCAATTAGCAATAGCTTCTAATTTTGTAGGGTCCATCTGGAGATCTGATCCGGAAATGACATACCCTAGGAAGGGTATGGAAGGAACTTCGAAGGTACATTTATACAACTTGCCGTAGAGACGATTCTCACGAAGACGTTGGAGGACCTCACGGACTTGCAGACGATGCGAGGAGAGATCTTGAGAGAAGATAAGGATATCATCCAAATAGACTACAAGATATTTGTACAGGACATCATGGAAGATTTCATTAACAAAGTGCTGGAACACTGCTGGGGCATTGCTCAACCCGAACGGCATTACAAGGTACTTGTAATGACCATCCCGAGTGTTAAAGGCGGTCTTCCATTCATCGCCACTTCGAATTCTGTTGAGATTGTAAGCACCGCGGAGATCTAACTTAGTGAAAATGTGGGCTCCCTTGACTCTGTCAAATAATTCAGTGATGAGAGGTAATGGATAGCTATTTTTTATGGTAATATCGTTGAGCCCCCGATAATCGATGCACGGACGTAATCCTCCATCTTTCTTTTTAACAAAAAAAAAACCTGCTCCGGCGGGCGAAGACGAGAGGCGGATGAATCCTTTCTGTAAATTCTCCCTGATGTACTCACTCATTGCCTCGGTTTCAGGTACAGATAACTGGTAAGTACGCCCCCTAGGTGGCTTTTTGCCGAGGATGAGATCGATGGGACAATCCCACTCTCTATGGGGCGGCAGAACATCGGCGGCCTTTTCGCTGAAGACGTCAGTGAAATCTTGGTAGGCTACTGGGAGACTTGACTGAGTTTTAACTTCCGAGGACCTTACAGGACGAACTTGGGCTAGGCAGAACTGATGACAATGTGAACCCCAGGAAGTTAGTTGTAACGTGGACCAGTTAATCTGCGGATTATGTAGCTGGAGCCAGGGCATACCCAAAACGATCTCCTGAGTTGCCTTAGGGATGACGAGGAACTCGATTAATTCAGAATGCAGGAACTCGACTCCCAAAACAACTGGCTTGGTTTGATGGGCGATGGAACCCTCTGAGATTTGGCTACCATCCACTGTGGTGATATAGACTGGGTATGTGAGTCCGCAGATAGGTAGACGGAACTTGTCAACTGCGGCTTGAGTAATGAAATTTCCCGCAGCTCCACAGATACAGACTGGAGTCCAGCACTAGTCTCTAAAGTATAAGCTTAGAAAGGTTGGAGGCAGAACTGGGCTTACTCTTATGAAGGATTGTATATATACCTTCATATAGACCAACAATGCAAAAGAATCAATAACAGTCCCCTATCCGGGGTATCAGTCATAAATATATTTCACCATAATCCTTTTGAGCATACATACATATATATCTCTCTGAGAGCGCTTTTGTCTTTTAACCATTTATTATACAATAAAATACAATTAACTTTGCATTAATCAATTACCATAAAATTACATAAAATATCATAGGGCTACTTTGAAACACTATAGTGTACTATAATTCCAAGACTATATATAGTATACTCTCATTTAACAATCATTGCTTTCCATCCATAACCAGCTGTTACTTAGATGAGAAAAGATACTTTGAATCCTTTTAATTTCCACTGCTGTAACTTGAGGTATTAAAAGTCCAAATTTAACAGATAGAAGAAAGTCTCTCCAGTAAATTATTTGTCTGAATGAGTATAATTATACCATGTATTCCAAAATCTGTAGTTGTTCCTAGATTCTGTTTTTATAGATATATGCAGGCTATGGAACAATCGTGCATTTTGCTTTATCAAGTAATAGCAACTAGGATTTTAGTCCTTATTGTAGCACAGTTGTTAGGACAGCTGCCAAATTATAGATGTTTTATAGATAGTGTATTCTCACCTCACCACAGTCACACACTTGGGTGTAGAGATCCGGAAAAAAGCAGTGCCCGGCTGCGGTCGCACGCCGCTGGATAAACCTTTTGCTGGAGTCACTTATTTTCCGGAACCAGTCACATTTTCATTCCCCAGCCGGGGTCAGCGGTGTGTTGGTATGAGTGGCGGTGTCCGGCTGCAGCAAACACGCCGCCGAGCCTCTCCTCGTTAGGTGCCGCTCAGCTCTTTCGCTTGCTGGAATTGGTATTCAGTGTTTCCGCTGCGGCTCAGAGGTGAAGACAGTATCCCAGGTGTGCAAGTGTTTCAAAAGCCCAAATAGTGGATTATGCTTAACGCGTTTCTCCGTTGTGTACTTATAACGGTTTCCTCAGAAGGTATCCAGCAATGCTTAGCACCATCCTATTTAAACTGGTCTCCTCCAATCAATTTCATTTGTTAATTAGAAGAGACAGGTATATTACTGATATCGTATGCATTTAGATAGTGACCAGCTGAATGTTCTTTACAACAATTCTAAGGAGACAAATCTCCCATAGTACCTATATATATAGGGGTGTTTTTTTTTTTTCCTTCATATTTCATACTTCCTTTTATAGAATTTATTATTACATAACAAATAAAAAGTATTAATGATAATCATAATAAAACCATCAATATATACATATAGATAATTATATATATATATAATGGCAACACGTGAATAGAAACAATATCGTCAGGGTAGAGAGATAAATGAATATAGCAAACCAACAATCCTGGTGGCCCAGTGGACAGAACCACCGGCTTCCACCAGGCCAACCCGGGTTCAAATCCCACCCAATAATTCTTTTTATCTATCTATTATATTGTTATGATATTAATGGCATTAATCTCACCACCGCACATAACAGAGTGTATTTCACACTCAACCCTCAAAAGTCTTTCTTCCTCGATTTTTCTAGGGATCTAACAGGATTGTAATTGTTAACTATTGCTATCATGAACAGATCTAGTATAACTTCTATAATAATAAGACTTTTAGAAGCAAAATAAACAGACTTATACACAACCCAAGTTATTTATAAATATATTTCAGGTTGGTGGTGCTCCCAGAGTCAATAATACGAATAGTATTTTTTTGGAAAGAAAAGAGAGACTCTGTGTTGGGGCACTCTTTGCGTAATATGAATTGTGTTAAAACGTAACTTTTATTGAATTTATCTTAAAATATTGTACAGACCTTAGTATAAAAATAATCACCCATTGAGGAACGGAGAAACGGTCACATAGGGGTTTAAATTGCCCAGTGTGAACGAAAGTTATGCTCCTATTTGTAATTCAATTATGCCTGGGTGAAAATATTAAAAACACATACAATAAAGGAGATGCTTATATCATCAATTGCTCAAACCAAATTTTCTTATAATGATACACCTCTTTGTATTGGCTCTTTTGGTATGTATATTACTGATGCAAAATTAATTCTAAGTATTGTTGATAAATACCTTTATTTTTGATACATATGGTGATTTTCTAGGTATGAACAAAGGTAGGGCAGAGATGACTTATATACTATTGATAAGTACCTTGGTTAACAATATTCACTCCATATTTTTGTCTCTTATACCCATTAGGAGATAAGATAGAAAATAGTAATAATAGGGGGTAGGGCCAATGCACAATATAGACACAGTCTCCCTCGAAGTCTTCTTGACCGCTCCTCAGGGGTTAAGCGGGACCTATTTATTTGCATAGGCTCATCGGAAGATGGAGGCTGAAATTGTGTCGGGGGGTAACATTCTCGGCTTGCGGGGCTCACTGTGAGCACGCTCACTGTTGCGTTCGTGAATGCGAGAGTCCAACTTAATACACAAAGAAATTAGGTCTGATAATTGCTCAGGAATGTCACGAGTGGCTAGTTCATCTTTAATTCAGCCAGAGAGTAAATGCCAAAAGGCTGCTACCAGCGCTTGGTTATTCCACTCAATCTCTGAGGCTAATGTCTGGAACTGGATGACGTATTGACCCATGTTACAGGTACCCTGACGAAGTTGAATAAGATCTGCAGAGGCTGATGTAGCGCGACCTGGTTCGTCAAAGATGCGTCTGAAGGTTGACACAAATTCGGTATAGTTATTCATAAGAGGGTCAGCACGCTCCCACAGAGGAGACATCCAACTCAGGGCTGGTCCAGAGAGCAGCGATATAATGTAAGCAACCTTGGATCTTGGCGTGGGGAAATTGTGCAATAGCAACTCGGACTGAATTTCACATTGATTGAGAAACCCGCGACATAACTTGGGACTGCCATCATATTTGCCGGGCACGGGCAGATGCAGGCGTGACACTGGAGTTGATGCAGCCAGTGAAGGAGAACCCACTGAACTTGCAGGTGCAGCGGTGACTGGAACTGAAGGAACGACAGCACTGGGCAGTGACTGTTGCAGTGTATCGAGATGGGAGGACATTCCTTGCAGGAATTGGACTATCTGCTGCTGTGCGGCCTCTTGACCATCCAGGTGGAAGACCAGAATTTGTAAGGCCCCTGACCCTACATTCTGACCACCGTCCGAGTCCATGGGCCTTGGACTTACTGTCAGGCTCTGTCTAGTTTGTGTTCCCGGAGAGGGCACTAGTGGGTCAGTGGAGATGGGATGGAGAAAATGAGGAGGCTGGATAAGATTCCTGCGCATGTGCACTGTGTTGTTTATTTAGCAATTGATACAAACAATAGGGCAGCAGGAATACTGATGACAATAGAAGATATGCAATTGTGGGAGGAACAGCGTGGAAGCTGAAAGTCTATGGCAAAGTCTGTGACGTGGGTAACAATCGATCTGGGGACCAATGTATCAGTATGAGAACCGATGGTTCCTGGATCGTGGAGCACAGCAGGGATGATGGTGGGAATAGCGAGCCAGGTAACTATTGCAGGAGACAGAAACAAGTGGTTTAAATCCTCAGTGCAGGTTGGAATAACACTGGCAGCTTGCAGGCTGACGAACAGGTGTAGGTAACGAGATGCACCTGGAGGAGAGTCTCTACTACAGAGGACTGGAGCACACTGTAGCTGGATAAGGTGTGAAGCTGATCACAGGTACCCAGGTTGCTGGTGCTTGTGGTTCCACGGTAGTGCAGGACCAGACTGGAAAGCAGAGCAGGTACCAAGAGGAACTGGAGAACAGAGCCAGAGATACAGGTCAGAGGCATGACACGAAGTCCAAGGCCAGGACTGACTCACACTGCAGCTCCTGATATACCGTCCAGTCTGCAGGTATTGGTTGGGAGTGAACGGGAGGTGCGGCCAGGCTCTGGATTGGCTGATGCGGAAGAGCTGACGGGAACTGTCATGGCGGCGCCCATGCCGTGGTTTGGCGGGAATGCGGCGCGCGTGCATGCCGGCTGACAACAGGAGTGTCCTTAGGTCCAGAATTGCATTTAACGACAAGGTGACCAGCGGCAGCGAGACATGGGAGCCTCAGACAGAGGTTTCACCGGCGGACAGGTGCAGCTGCAGTAAGTCGATTCCTGACACCTATGCTGGCTGAGATACCTCTTCCTGAACCGATGCAGGTCAAATCATTTACTATCTGCATGAATGTTTCTGACTGATTGGCCTAAGTCTGCAGAGCACTGAGCAATACAGCCTAGATAGTGTCGGGTCCAAAACGTGTTACAGTATTGCTGATGGCAATATTAGGGAAACACCTGTAAATATAATAAGATCATTAGAATAGCTACAGCCACAGAGATGCACCCAGGCCTTCAGCTCAGAATAATAGCAATGTATATTATATGTGGATACTGCAGAGTAGATACATCTGATGGAACACAGTTGGAGGCATCTGATAAAATGCTCACTGGTACTGATAGGGATGCTCCAGAGACTTTTTGCAGACAGTGACTATACGGGTGCCAACAGTGATAAATAGCAGGTTGAATAAACAATACAAGATCAAGGCAGGCAATGGGCAACACTAGGTCCAGGAAACAACCTGAGAACAAGGGCAGGCAGTGGGCAAAGCAAAGTCCACTAACAATTTAAAGTCAGAGGAAGGTAGTGGGCAAGACAAAGTCCAATAAGCAATCCAAGGTCAGGGGCAGGCAGCAGGCAAAGCAAGATAAAGAAGTCAGGGCAAGGTCAGAATCAGAAACAGAAGCCTGGAACATAAGCAGCAGCATACACTGATGCACAGCTGCTCACACAGGACGCCATACTCAGACAAAGAAACTGTACCTGCCATAGGGCTGGTGCAAGTTTTGACGGTGCGTCCAATGGTGTACTGATGATGTGTCTAAAGACGCAGTGAGATGGATGGTCACCGCCACAAAAAGCTGCAAGTGGGCATCTCTGTATTCACAAAATCGGCCACAGCATAAAGATGCAGACACATCTGGGTACGACTCAGAATCAGCCTGTAAGTAATACCTCATTTACTGAATCTGCTCGGGGAGTATGTCTTGGCTGTAGTTCCAGGGACTTACAGCTTATCAGTTCCAGCTGTCCCTTACCAATAGTAACAGTCTCCTTTAGCTGAATGATTCAGTGGGACACAACTATTTACCTAGCAGCCAATAGAAATTTCTTTCATTCTCAAGTCATCCTAATAACACTATGTTTCTAGCTCATGGCACGTTATCCAAGCTGCGTTAGACCTGTTTGTTTAGCATACAATATGCAAATTTATACAGTACATGCCAGATACGCCGGCTAGCGGTTGTACCTGTTGTGGCTGGTTCTGCTCCAGGTGCGCTCACAGGGAGTCATTCCGAGTTGATCGCACGTAGCAACTTTTTGCTGCCCGTGTGATCAACTAGACGCTGCCTATGGGGGAGGGATAATTTGCATAGCAAGGCTGCGAACGCTTGTGCAGCCGAGCTATACAAAAACATTTTGTGCCATTTCTGAGTAGCTCTGGAGTTACTTACCCGCTGCGATGTCTTCAGACTGTCAGGTCCCGGAATTGACGTAAGAGACACCCTCTCTGCAAACGCCTGGACATGCCTGCGTTCGCCTCATCACTCCCAAAAAATGGTCAGTTGACGCCCCGGAATGCCTTCCTCTGTCAATCTTCTTGCGATCGCGGCAGCGATCACTTTCTTCATTCTTCTCGTCGTTGCCCCGACGTGCCTGCACATTGCGGCCGCCGCGCATGCGCAGAACCAACCTGTTCGCACCGATGTGAAAAACGGCAGCATGTGAACGGGTCGGAACGACCCCCACTAGCACTAGCTAGTGCATGTGTTGTGTTAGCAGGACGTATTAGCTGTTTTCATTAGTACTAGAATAGGATGTTTACCCCTGCTGTGTGCTTCAGTTATAAAACAAAAATGTAACAGTGACTGTGTCACATTTATCTCTAATGGTGCCCATACACTTATGAGATTATCGGTACTATCCTTCGATTTCGACCACATCTGTGAGAGAAATCGAAGGATTGTATGCACATTTTAGGTACCTTGAGATGCGATGCGCGGGCACGCCGGTCGAATATCGCGTCTCAAGATATTATGTGCTGCACATATTTCTCGCATCGCAGTGGTTTTAAACCCACATGAGATATATCGCACTGCGATGTGCGATGGGCACCCACCAGGAGCGGCCAGAGGCCGCTCCCACTCGGCAGTGACGTGCCCATCAACTGATTACCATGCGATCTATCGCATGATCGCATGGTAACCACTTTGGCAGTTCAGGTGCGATTTGATCGCACCTGAACTGCCTGTGCGATGCCCCGCGATGTCGCGTCATGGGGCATCGCACAAGTGTATGGCCAGCAATAGATCTGTTGTGTCTGGGGGAAAAAGAAAATGTATGTCCCACCATTCAGACAAGTAACACTGGAATTTTCTTCTCGCATTGCAGACACTGGCAAAACGCGATCCAACCGCAAAAATGACTAAGGCCGTGGGGGTCCTGCACATGCTCCCATATTTATTGTGGGCGGCCCACAGTAAATGCAAATGCCTATGCCTGTCAATCAGGCAGAGGCATTTGGGGGGCGGGAGTGGGGCAGCAGCGCTCCATTTCCTAGGCGGAGGTGGAGCATTGCGGGGGCGGCATTTGAGAAATGGAGGTGGCGGCAATTGAACGGGGGACATGGCGTGGATGTGATCGGAAAGGCTGTGTGACATCACATGCAGCCGCTGCAATCACAAAGGTGCGACCACAATTTCAGCGTGATCTCAGAGGGGGGCCAGCGGATAGCATGCTCCTTTCTGAATCGGGTCCACTGTGCTCAGGTAGATAAAGAAAATTTGTTAGTGTTATGGGACCTCCAATGAAAGTTCATCTTTGTGCTAATAGTGTAGCCTGCACTATCTAATGATTGTAACATGTTCGGTCGACCATTCTCATCAGAAATCTCCACAGGGACCATTTTAACATTCATCATGTTTTCATAGATGACACTTTGACTTGATAGAATTTCAACTTAACGTCTCTAGTGGCTCAGTGTGATTGATTGGTGCCCCAGTGAGTATTTTCCCCCTAACCCTCCCCCTGTTACCTTACCCTAACCTCGCACCCCCTTTCTGCAGCCTAACCCTAACTTCCCCTAGTGCATAACCCTCCCCTTAGTACCCTTGTCCCTCCTGTGGCCTAACCCCAACTTCCCCTAGCGCCCTTAAACTAACCTTGCCCCTCCCGAAGCCTAATCCTCCCCCTAGTGTCTTACTCTAACCACACCCATCCCACGTCCTAACCCTCCCCCTAGTGCCATACCTTAACCTTGCCCCTAATCCTATCTACACCTACCTCGCCCCCCCCCCCCCCCCCGTAGTCTAAACCTAACTTCCCCAAGTGCTTTGCCCTCCCCTTAGTGCCTATCCCTAACCTCGCCCCCCTTGGGGCCTATTCCTAACTTCCCCAGTGCCTAACCCTCCCCCTAGTACCCATGCCCCTCCTGCGGCCTAACCCTCCCCCTAGTGCCTTACCGTAACCTTGCCCCTCCCATGGCTCAGCCCTACTTTCACCTTACTATTCTAAGAATCTTGACATTTCTTCTCATGGCGGCATTTTTGATGTCGACATTCTGAGGATGTCAATATAATGCCTATTGACATGATTGACCATGTCGACATATTGAATATTGTCATGGTCACAATTGACCATTTGACCGGATACACAGCCTAACCAGTATATGGTATTTAACATGCTTCTGAACAGCAGCAACAATTATACAAATATACATACTTTGTAGTACCACAACTGTGCTGCACAGTGGGGAAACTGGGCACATGACAGATGTAGGGGAAGCAGGCAAACTAGTGGGCTCTTTCCAAGCGTATACCTCATCATTTGTGTATAGCTTATAGTTTGTCTTTATCTACAGATGCTGAAGCTCAATAAAATGGATATGGCCAGGAAAACGGGTTGAACTGAGTATAAGTACATCTGATACATCATAAACATGCTGCAGATGCTGCTGGTACAGTGTGGAGCCGAGCATTCACGGATGAATGTATTTAAGTGTGTTTGTTGCAAGCTTTTCTTATTAAGCATCACATCTATGAACATTCCTTACAATTAAGACATTTTCCTTCTGCACAGATAGAGCAAAAAATTGCTGAGCTTCCTTTCAGTTACAGAATCACTCTCAGTAGTAACACAGTACTGAGAATATGCTATTAATTTGCACTTTTCTAATCAAGGGTGATAATTAATTTAGCAAATTCATAACAGTTATAACAAATTAAGAGACTTGCATATGCTGCACTGTTAAATAAATCTGCAGCATGCTTTTTTCCACTCCTAATTAACACATCAATGACTTGAATTAGGTCATCCTTAGGTAATATCTCTGCGTGGGGCCAAGAACAATTGGCTTTTTGGTCACTTACATATTTAAGTCCCAGATAATGTATAAACGAAACCTCTTAGCGGCTACTCTAGGTTTAGAAGCATATAAAAGTCTGGTCTTTTATTATGGCAATTTCATCTCAAGATAAATATTACAAAGGCTTTATACCTAAATAAACTGATGAAAATGTATCTAAATCTCTCAAACTGTTATTATGTATTGTGTATGTTGTTGTTGTTATTATTATGGCCTTATGTTTGTGTTACTTATATGGCCACTAATCAATAATTTCACCCATTAGGAACAATGAAAACTGAAGCAAGCATTGAAATACCTACGTAATATCAGAATACACAATACAGACATAGCGACATTGGGGGTCATTCCGAGTTGATCACAAGCTGCAATTTTTTGCAGCCCATGCGATCAACTAGGCACTGCCTATGGGGGAGTGTATTTTTGCATAGCAAGGCTGCGATCACTTGTTCAGCCCTGCTATGGAAAAAAAGTTTTGTGTAGAACAAGACCAGGGTAAGAGTTGCGATCAATCCAGCGTTGCAGGTCCCGGAATTGACATCAGACATCCGCCCTCCAAACTCCTCGGCACGCCTGCGTTTGGATCTCCACGGCAGAAAACGGGGAGTTGACGCACGGTTCCGCCTTCCTCCTGTCAATCTTCTTGCGGACACCGCTGCAACTGCTTTCTTTGTTTCTTCAGTCGTCGCCGGGCAACGACGCACCTGCGCAATGCGGCCGCATTGCATGCGCAGTTCCGACCCGATCGCATGGCTGTGAAGAAGCGCAGCGTGCGATCAGGTCGGAATGACCCCCATTGAGTGATTGCAATACATGTTAGTTGTACAGAAATCGGTAGTGGACAAGTGGAATAGCCTCCCATCAGAGGTGGTAGACGCTAATACAGTAGATTGGGATAGACATATCCCATGGGATAGACATAAGGATATCCTGGGATAGACATAAGGATATCTTTACAAAGAAATAAGGATCAAATAAGGTTTGAGGCAAAAACATGTTAAAAAAGGGGCAGACTACTTGGGCCAAGTGGTTCTTATCTGCCGTCAAGTTACAGTGTTTGAAATCGTGCCTGGCATGGTGGCATCAGATGTGCTGCAGGCGCGGCTGGCTCTTCTGTGTTTGTGGGGTTTCAGACTGTCTGTCCCCTCTCCAACCCAGGGGTACAGGGGAAACCCCTGGTGGGCCCTACTGCCTGGGGGCCCACACCCTCCTCTAGGGATCAGGTTCCAGACTGTGCTGTTACTAATTTAGTACATTATCTTGCATGCACTACAGTATTTACTGTATATATATTTTTAGGGGACCAACACTTGCAAAATGGTTAGGCAAACCAATGTGGTGGCTGGGCACACCCCCTCTAGAGACTGGGCACACCCCTAAACATGGGATCCTACCACTGCATTCCCCCGGTGGGCCCTACATGCCTCAGTCCGACACTGCTCCTCTCCCTCTGTGTTGTGGCCACTGCAATAGGCACACAGCACCATTACTGTCCTCCTAGAATGCTCAGTCTTCCTGGTTATTTTACATTGACTGCCTGTGCCTCTTCTATTAAAATGGGAAGTCTAGTCATGCTGCAGCTGAAGGCATTTTATAGAAGTATGCCTGCACCTCCACCCAGGAGGTGTCACCTGGAAGTACTCCACAAGGCCCCTCTTCTCCTCCTGCCTCTGCCTCTTCATGTTGTCCCAAATTGTCTGCTCCTCCTGAGGTTACACTGCAGCAGATTTTTGAGGATGTCTAATAAAATGGAGGAAGTGCAACTGCATCCAGGGCTGTCTTTTCGTATGGGCTCAATGGGCTCTTGCCCAAGGGCCCCAGGAGTATAAGGGTCCTAGGCTGATAGCTGAGGGTCCCCTCTTTCCATGGGTACCAGATTTGTGAAAATCGGCCCTGGGGAACTGGAGATATCCGACTTGAAAGCAGTAGTCCCAATCCAAGCCTGTTAATTGCCCAGCCAGACATCTTGGGTTCTGTCTGACTAATAGGCCCTACACACTGGCCGACATCACTCAAAGATATGAATGATCTCGTTAATTAATGAATGAGATACCGTTCATATCTTTGAGTGTGGAGGCACCAGCGATGAACAATGAGCGGCCCCGCGCTCGTTCATCGCTGGTGCCCCGTCGGCTGTGCATGCAGGCCAATATGGACGATCTCGTCCATATTTGCCTGCACTTCTATGGAGCCGGGTGACGGGGGTAGTGAAGAAACTTCACTCCCCCCGTCACTGCCCTTCCCGCCTCTGGGTCGCCCGTTGGCCGTATCCGCCGTGGGGCAGCCCGGTGGCGGAACGGCCAATGTGTAGGGCCCTTTAGAGTTTCTCTGAGGGTATACTCCAAAAGCTGAGACTCTCCCCTTTTGGTGGACACTGGCAGCTTGTCTCTACTATGCCCAGAACCAGAGATATCAGCCTTCCAGCAGCTAGTCCCTGCTCCAGCTCCACACGCCTAATATGCAGTCTTAGATATTCATTGGTGAATTGCTCTGGCTCCTAAACTCTGATCCCCAAGTCCCCAGCACCTCCTGAAAGGTGGGACTCTCTAGTTTTTATCCCATTCAAAGTTAAGAAATATATTTTCAGGAACATGAGATATACTGTATGCAGTCAAGCAAGCTGCCCTCCCACCTGAAAAATGATAAATATTAAGCCCACTCCACTATCCACCCCTCCCCTACTTTTTAAACACCTCCTACCACCCTGGAAGTCATGTACCAGGACCCCTTCACTCAGCCCAATGCCCCCTTATACAGTTTAGCCCCACCTGTGCAGTAAAGTTGTAATTATCAGAAATTACTGCTCCAGGTCCTACATGCTGAGTGGAAGATAGAACACCCTCTACCGCCCGCGGGACATCAAAGCTGCTGCTGGTAGCACCCCCCACCCCTAACGCTGGAGGATGGGTAGGAGCCCCAGTCCATTGCTATGCCCAGGGGCCTACGCTGCTGTTAAGACGGCTCTGTCTACCCCCTTTTCCTTCTTCCGCTATCTCCACTTGTCATCGTCTCCCTCCATGTGTGCCTCTGCCACCCCCATTCCCTATTGCTGATGGCTGACATCAGTGGTGAAGAAAAACCATGTGCAGTGCCACATAATATATCTAAAGTATGGCAGGTAAGCAAAATTTTCCATTAATATTTTTATATTTAGAGAGAGAGAGAGAGAGAGAGAGAGAGAGAGAGAGAGAGAGTGTGTGTGTGTGTGTGTGTGTGTGTGTGTGTGTGTGTGTGTGTGTGTGTGTGTGTGTGTGTGTGTGTGTGTGTGTGTGTGTGTGTCAAATTATTTATATATATTATTTTTTATTATTATTGACCCTGATATAAATTAGATGTAGCTGTGGCACATGATTGCTACGGCTAGTACCCCCGCTCCCACAGCACATGCCGTGCTCATTAGATGTGCTGTGAAGGTGTTCACCATAGTGACGGGAAAGAAGTGGGTGAGTGTAATAAGACAGTTTGGAGCAGTAGACAGGAGTGACTGAGGTGACTTGCAGATACTGAGTCTATTTATTTACCAGCGTGTGTTTGAGAGGCATGCATAGGGCATGTGGGATGTCTGTGAGCATGTAGGTAGATCTGGGGGTATGTGGTGGCAGATACGAGGTCCCTATGGAACAACCTGGCATCCACCAGAACCTAACAGGCAGCAATTGCACTGAAGTGTAATAGCATTGTGAAAAGAGACTCATCACTAGATACTGAGCGGGTCCCACAGAAAATGCTTTGCAATAAGAAAATGTCTCATTACTGTAGTACTGCCACTTGGTTCCAGGACAACTGCATCCTTGAAACTAGTTTAATACTGTTTGAGGGTGCGTACAGCGCAATGAAAAAGTTGGTTAGGTATGTAGAACACCACAGTAATTGGTCAGTTGAAGAAAAGTTAGTTTGGTATATGGCCAGCTTTAGACTCCCCTATTACCGATGTACCCAGGTGTGGTGGTGTACTATTCCCGCCTACTTTGGTGTTGGTTTTGCCTACATTTGATTTGGTGCCGCCCATGTGAGGCCACTTTCAAAAAAAATTCCAGGGTCACTTATAGTTCCCAATCCACCCCTGGCTGCTGGTGAGCCCCGGGGGATCAATTAGCCTGTGGTATATTACTGTGGCTAATAGAATTCTTCCCAAAGTAGCAGCCAATCAGCTCCTAACTGCCATGTTACAGGCTGTGTTTAAAAAAATATATATGACAGTTAGCAGCCGATTGGTTGGTAGTTTATCTCTCCCCAAGGCTTAGTACATCTGCCCCTAAGAGGCATATGTATCAAAGCTTGGAGAGAGTTAAAGTGGAGAGGTAAAGTGCCAACTAATCAGCTGTCATTTTTCAAACAGCCTGGAGACTGACAGTTAGGACCTGATTGGCTAGTACTTTATCTCTCTCCACTTTATCTCCAAGCTTTGATACATACTGTATGTCTCTGATTAAGAGTTGGGAGAAAAACAAAATAAAAAAGAAGTAACACTATGCACCTTGGCAAAATCATGTTGCGCTGCAGGTGGGGCAGATTTAAAATTACAGAGAGATTTAGATTTGAGAGATGTGTGCCTAGTCACATCTACATTTCTGTGTATAAATAAAGCTGTCCAGCATTTATGAGCTACATGCAAAAGCAGCCAGTATTTACCCTGCATGCAAAAAATTAAATTAAAAATAAAGGTCAGGGCCGTCTTTTCATATGGGCTCAGTGGGCACTTGCCGAAGTGCCCCAGGAGTACAAGAGTCCTAGACTGATAGCTGAGGGTCCCCGCTTTCCAGGGGTACCAGGTTTTTGAAAATCGGCCCTGGGGAACCGGAGATATTTGACTTTAAAGCAGTGGTCCCCATCCAAGCCTGTTAATTGCTCTTCCTAGCCAGATATCTCAGGTTTTGTCAGACTTAGGGGTATATTTACTAAAATTCGTATTTTTCCGAATGAGGTTAAAGTTCAATCACGAATGACATCGAAAGTGTAAAGTTGCAACTTTTTGAATTTATTACGACTAATTTACTAAGCTGTCGTATTCTGCATTTTCGTATTTACCGATGTCGATGTCATTCGTATGTTTTTGCAGTGTTTTACGTGAGTGAATTGTAAAACACTGCCGACTTTAACACAATGAATCTCGGCCGGATCTGTGAGATCCGTGCTGGGCTTCATTGTGCACCTTTCGTAATAAATAAAACATTGTTAAAATCTGGAGAGAAAAAAATGCGTGGGGTCCCCCCTCCTAAGCAAAAACAGCTTCGGGCTCTTTGATCCGGTCCTGGTTGAAAAAATATGGGGAAAAAAGTGACAGGGGTTCCCCCATATTTAAACAACCAGCACCGGGCTCTGCGCCTGGTCCTGGTTCCAAAAATATGGGGGACAAAAAGCGTAGGGGTCCCCCGTATTTCTGAAACCAGCACCGGCTCCACTAGCCAGATACATAATGCCACAGCCGGGGGACACTTTTATATTGGTCCCTGCGGCCCTGGCATTACATACCCAACTAGTCACCCCTGGCCGGGGTACCCTGGAGGAGTGGGGACCCCTTCAATCAAGGGGTCCCCCCCCTCCAGCCACCCAAGGGCCAGGGGTGAAGCCCGAGGCTGTCCCCCCCATCCAAGGGCGGCGGATGGGGGGCTGATAGCCTTTTTGTCAAAATTTGAATATTGTTTTTAGTAGCAGTACTACAAGTCCCAGCAAGCCTCCCCCGCAAGCTGGTACTTGGAGAACCACAAGTACCAGCATGTGGTGGAAAACCGGGCCCACTGGTACCTGTAGTACTACTACTAAAAAAATACCCCAATAAAAACAGAAGACACACACCTTGAAAGTAAAAGTTTAATACATACATCCACACCTCCAAACATACATACTTACCTATGTTCACATGAGGGTCGGTCCTCTTCTCCATGTAGAATCCATGGGGTACCTGTTGGAAAAATTATACTCACATAATCCAGTGTAGTTCGGTCCTCTTCTGTTCTATTTGTAATCCACGTACTTTGCAAAATAAAAAAACGGATACAAGACCACGCACTGAAAGGGGCCCCATGTTTTCACATGGGACCCCTTTCCCCGACTGTCAGGAACCCCCCCTGACTTCTGTCTAAGAGGGTTCCTTCAGCCAATCAGGGAGCGCCACGTTGTGGCACCCTCCTGATTGGCTGTGTGCTCCTGTAGTGTATGTCAGGCAGCACACGGCAGTGATACAATGTAGCGCCTATGCGCTCCATTGTAACCAATGGTGGGAACTTTGTGGTCAGCGGTGAGGTTACTTTCGGTCATACGCATTTTTTTTTGCAAATTTAACACTTTCCCACCCCTTCCCACTGATAAACATGCACGGATCTCATGGATCCGTGCATGCCTATCCGAACACGGTAAAAAAAGCAGGTCTGTTTTATTTTAGCACTTTTTCACGATTTGTATTTTTTCACGGCAGTGTTTGGCTATTGTCGGCAGTGTTTGTGAATTGCACTTTTTAGTAAATGACCGAGTTCTACCAAATTCCAGGCGTATTTGACCGATGGTGTATTCATTCGTATTTTTTTCCTAGGACTTCCAAAAAAATACGAATGCCCTCATCACTGCCGTGATTTGAGTTTAGTAAATTCCCGAGATGACACTTTGAAGAAAAAACACCATCTCGGTCAAAATCGGGACCTTAGTAAATATACCCCTTAGTGTTTTCCTGAGGGTATACTCCAAAAGATGAGACTCTCCCCATTTGGTGGACACTTGCACCTTGGTGGTCATTCCGAGTTGTTCGCTCGGTAATTTTCTTCGCATCGCAGCGATTTTCCTCTAATTGCGCATGCGCAATGTTCGCACTGCGACTGCGCCAAGTAAATTTGCTATGCAGTTAGGAATTTTACTCACGGCATTACGAAATTTTTTCTTCGTTCTGGTGATCGTAATGTGATTGACAGGAAGTGGGTGTTTCTGGGCGGAAACTGGCCGTTTTATGGGTGTGTGTGAAAAAACGCTGTCGTTTCTGGGAAAAACGCGGAGTGTCTGAAGAAACGGGGGAGTGTCTGGGCGAACGCTGGGTGTGTTTGTGACGTCAAACCAGGAACGAAACTGACTGAACTGATCGCAGTTGCCGAGTAAGTGTGGAGCTACTCAGAAACTGCTAAGAAGTGTCTATTCGCAATTCTGCTAATCTTTCGTTCGCAATTTTACTATGCTAAGATTCACTCCCAGTAGGCGGCGGCTTAGCGTGTGCAATGCTGCTAAAAGCAGCTTGCGAGCGAACAGCTGGGAATGAGGGCCCTTGTCTCTACTATGCCCAGAACCAGAGATATCAGCCTTCAAGCAGCTGGACCCTGCTCCAGCTCCACAGGACTGATATGCAGTTTTATATTTTCATTGGTGGATTGCTCTGGCTCCTGAACTCTGATGCCCAAGTCCCCAGTACCTCCTGAAAGGTGGGGCTCTCTTTTAATCCCGTTCAAAGCTAAGAAAACTATTTTCAGGAACTTGAGATATCTGCAGTCAAAGAAGCTGCCCTCCTACCAGAAAATGATGAATATTAAGCCCACTCCACTATCCCCCGCTTCCATACATATTAAACACTCTTACCATACCGTAAGTCATGTACCAGGGCCCCTTCATTAAGCACAATGCCCCCTTCTACAGTTTGGTGTTTTCACTCCCTCCCCATCTGTGCAGTAAAGGAGTAATTAGCAGACATTACTGCTGAGCGGAAGATAGAACACCCCCTACCGTCCACGGGACATCAAAGCTGCCAATGATAGCACCCCCCACCCCTAATGCTGGAGGATGGGTAGGGGCCCAGTGCATTGCTGTGCCCAGGGGTCTACACTGCTGTTAAGATGCCCTGACTGCATCTTTCACTCTTTCAGGATCTGCAAAGGGTTCAAGAGAGGATTGGTGAAGCTAAGACCTGCATTTCCACTCTAGAGGACTTACACTCACCTCTGAAAGCTCATTTCACAACCCCGGCAACTCAGATGGCTACTATGCAAAACAAGATTTCTGATATGGAGGGTCGCCTGCGGCAGAACAATGTGAGATTTCTCTGTCTCCTTGAGAAGAAATGGGGCTCTACTCCTTCAAACAAGTTTTAGTGAACTGGATGATTTCCAACTATTGCCATGGCTCCTTTACTTCTCAGTTTGCAGTAGAGATGGCACATTGCATACCTAACTAAACCTCTGCCACCTGGTGCTCCTACTCACATCTTCAATGCCAGATTACTACAATATCAGGACTGGGATATACTGTAGTGCTATGTAACAATATGGGGTTAGGTGCGCCAAAGGGACAAACTTGTGCTTATTTGAAAGGGATGATGTTTGAAATGATACTCAAACTAATTGCTGAATCTCACAATGGTGTTCTTTATTTTGGTCAGAAAATGGGGGGGGGGGAGGGGTGGTATCGGATATGGAGGAAAGGGGAGTGAAAGAGCTGGGGGGAGGGGGAATGGAAAAAAGTTGTAATAAATAAGCTGTAAATGTAGCAATATCCGTATTGGCGGATATGTTTTTTTGGGTAATATAACGTAATTGGAGGCACTCAGGTCAGTGGCGTCCCACCTCTGTAGTGCCTAGAGTCTTGTAATGCTGTCCAGAGCCTGTGTGTGGTAAATTTGTTTGGTCAGAAAAAAATGTGGAAGAATTGCAGCAAAAATGGTGGGGTCCCCCCGGAGGGTCGGTGCGGCAAGGGGTCCTGGTGATCACTAAGGGTTAGGTAATGAGGGCTTCGGACATACCATCCGCCCCTGGGCTCTGTCAGTACACAGTGTCGCTCTTTTGAGAACACTGTGACTATCTGTGCCAATTGGGGAAGCGGTCACCGTCTTGGAGAGGGAGAAGGACGACTGCTTCTAGCCCTGCTGGGCTGTCTGCCGTGTCCTTTCCTCTCCTACAGAGTCCCTTACCTTGTCCTCGTAGTCCCGTCTCGTTCCCTCTTGCCGGCGGCCTTCTCCGTTCTTCTTCGGCGGCGTTGTCCTCTTCCTTCCGGGTTGCTCCGATCACGTGATCAGGGTGCGAGGTCGCGATGTGTTCGGTCCGTGAAGCGGCGGCTCCCTCTCTTCCGTTTTCGTTTGCTTTACGGCTCTGTTTGTCTGGAGGTTATATTGAATATTAAAGTCGTGGATAAAAGCACCTTGCTTTTATCCACGACTTTAATATTCAATATAACCTCCAGACAAACAGAGCCGTAAAGCAAACGAAAACGGAAGAGAGGGAGCCGCCGCTTCACGGACCGAACACATCGCGACCTCGCACCCTGATCACGTGATCGGAGCAACCCGGAAGGAAGAGGACAACGCCGCCGAAGAAGAACGGAGAAGGCCGCCGGCAAGAGGGAACGAGACGGGACTACGAGGACAAGGTAAGGGACTCTGTAGGAGAGGAAAGGACACGGCAGACAGCCCAGCAGGGCTAGAAGCAGTCGTCCTTCTCCCTCTCCAAGACGGTGACCGCTTCCCCAATTGGCACAGATAGTCACAGTGTTCTCAAAAGAGCGACACTGTGTACTGACAGAGCCCAGGGGCGGACGGTATGTCCGGAGCCCTCATTACCTAACCCTTAGTGATCACCAGGACCCCTTGCCGCACCGACCCTCCGGGGGGACCCCCACCATTTTTGCTGCAATTCTTCCACATTTTTTTCTGACCAAACAAATTTACCACACACAGGCTCTGGACAGCATTACAAGACTCTAGGCACTACAGAGGTGGGACGCCACTGACCTGAGTGCCTCCAATTACGTTATATTACCCAAAAAAACATATCCGCCAATACGGATATTGCTACATTTACAGCTTATTTATTACAACTTTTTTCCATTCCCCCTCCCCCCAGCTCTTTCACTCCCCTTTCCTCCATATCCGATACCACCCCTCTCCCCCCCCATTTTCTGACCAAAATAAAGAACACCATTGTGAGATTCAACAATTAGTTTGAGTATCATTTCAAACATCATCCCTTTCAAATAAGCACAAGTTTGTCCCTTTGGCGCACCTAACCCCATATTGTTACCTACCATTATCGAAGTTTGAGGAACTTCTGCAAATAGGTAGCAGCCTTAGGGCAAATCAAATACCCACCTACATGAGCGCTGGATAACCTTCCTTCTAAACCACTGTAGTGCTATGTTTAGCCCACACAAGGGTCCCACTGGAGCATAACGGGGTCCGCTCACTGATTTTGCAGTGGAAGTCCAGACGGTTGCTGAATTTGCCATATGCTGTGTTATCTCCATCTAAATTGTGTGTGGTGGCTTATGGGGAGACAATGTTCTTTGCAACTCTGTGAGAGGCAGCTGCTTGGTTGGATCATCATGCTTCCTCTGTGGCAGGCAGCTCGCTGTGGACCTGACTCACTTATGGTCTCCTGGGCTACACTTCCTCCTATTGATTGCTAAGTTACCTACTAGGTATTGAAGCTATGCTGCCTTTGCTGCTAAATGAACCCCTTTGCTTAATCTGATTATATCTTTCTCAATTAATTTGGCTCCTATTATCCTGGTAGTGGTGTATATACAGTTGCCTGACCATTACACCAACAGGGACTGTAATGACATTGTGTTCAAATACATCTACCGTATATACTCGAGTATAAGTCGACCCGAATATAAGCCGAGGCACCTAATTTTACCACAAAAACCTGGGAAAACTTATTGACTCGAGTATAAGCCTATGGTGGGAAATGCAGCTCTACCTGTACACAGACCTCATAGTGGCAGATATGCCCCACAGTGCCAGATATGCCCCACAGTGCCAGATGTGTCAGATATGCCCCACAGTGCCAGATATGCCCCACAGTGCCAGATGTGCCAGATATGCCCCACAGTGCCAGATGGGCCAGATATGTCCCACAGTGCAAGATGTGTTCCACAGTGCCAGATGTGCCCCACAGTGCCAGATGTGCCAGATATGCCCCACAGTGCCAGGTGTGCCAGATATGCCCCAGTGCCAGATGTGCCACACAGTGCCAGATATGCCCCACAGTGCCAGGTGTACCAGATATGCCCCACAATGCCAGATGTGCCCCAGAGTGCCAGATATGCCCCAGAGTGCCAGATATGCCCCACAGTGCCAGATGTGCCAGATATGCCCCACAGTGCCAGATGTGCCAGATATGCCCCACAGTGCCAGATGTGCCCCACAGTGCCAAATATGCCCCACAGTGCCAGGTGTGCCAGATATACCCCACAGTGCCAGTTGTGCCAGATATGCCCCACAGTGCTAGATACTTACCCTCCGTCGCTCCCGCGCTGTATTCTGAAGGAGGGACACGGAGAGCGCAGCGCGCGGCTCTCCTGTGTCCCTCGTGCGTCTCCGGCGTGTGTGTGTTAAAGGAAGTGCCGGTTCGTGCACTTCCTTTAACACACACACGCCGCTGCCGCCGGAGATGCAGGAGGGACACAGGAGAGCCGCACGCTGTGCTCTCCGTGTCCCTCCTAATGCTGACTCAAGTATAAGCCGAGGTGGCTTTTTCAGCACAAAAAAAAGTGCTGAAAAAGTCGGCTTATACTCGAGTATATACGGTACTTTAATTTGGAGTTGGCTATCCTTTTGCAGCTATAACAGCTTTCACTCTTCTTGGAGTGTTTCTGTGGGAATTTGTGCCCATCCCTTCTGTAAAGCATTTATGAGGTCAGGCACTGATGTTGGCCGAGTAGGCCTAGCTTTCGAGCCCCGTTCATCGCAAAGATGCTCGATGGGGTTGTGTTCAAGGCTCTATGTGGGCCAGTCAAGTTATTCCACACCGAACTCATCAAACCAGGTCTTTATAATCCTTGCTTTGTGCACTGGGACACAGTCATGTTGGAATAGAATAGTCATGTTGGAATAGAAAAGGATAAAATTGGAGAAAATGACTTAGCCGGCGCTGTCAGATTGTTGTTCTCATCGTATTATGCCGTCAAACTCCCACTTGCACGGTATTAAGTTTCACTGTAGTTCTGTCATCACATCTGTAGCAAAAGTTCTCAAACTCAGTCCTCAGAACTACATACAGTTCATGTTTTCTGGAGCCCCAGAAAACATGAACTGTATGTAGTTCTGAGGACTGAGTTTGAGAACTTTTGCTACAGATGTGATGACAGAACTACAGTGAAACTTAATACCGTGCAAGTGGGAGTTTGACGGCATAATACGATGAGAACAACAATCTGACAGCGCCGGCTAAGTCATTTTCTCCAATTTTATTCTTTGTATTGTATCACGTTGGTGAGGGGTGAAGGGACCTCGTGTGAGTCTTTGAGAGCCGGCAGCAGTACAGTGCGCACAGAGCTTTTGTTTAAAACTATTCTTTTTTGGAATAGAAAAGGGCCTTCCCCAAACTGTTACCACAAAGATGGAAGCATAGCATTGTTCAAAATGTCTTGGTATGCTGAAACATTAAGATTGCCCTTTACTGGTCATAAGGCATCTAGCCCAAACTCTTAAAAATAGCCCCATACCATTATTCCTCCTACACCAAACTTCACAGTTTGCATAAAGCAGTCAGGCAGGTAACATTCTCCCAGCATCCGCCAAACCCAGACTCACCCATCTAACTGCCAAACAAAGAAACGTGATTCGTCACTCCACAGAACACATTTCCACTTCTCCACAGTCCAGTGTCGCTGTGCTTTACTCCACTCCATCCGACTTGGCGATGTGAGGCTTGCACGCAGCTGCACGGCCATAGAAACACATTCCATTAAGCTCCCGCCGCACAGTTTTTGCGCTTACATCAATGCCAGTGGAAGTTCGGAATGTTTCAGCTATAGAATCAGCAGAGCGTTGGTGAGTTTTATGCACCATGCGCCTTAGCAAATGTTGACCGTGCTCTGTGATTTTATGTGGTCTCTGCTACGTGGCTGAGTTGCTGCTGTTCATAAATGCTTCCACTTTCTAATAATATCACTTATGGTTGACAATTGATAAAGCTAAATATTTATCTTATATAATACCCTTTATGAGGTCTAAGAACACTGTACGCTATCTACGTATGAAGTACCGTAAGGGTACGCACGTTGTGTAACAATCGCTTAGCCGTAGTCGAGACGCTCAAGCGTCACGTTCGTTCACGGCCAAGAGATCACTGGCAGGCACGCTATTGGCTGTTGACTAACGTAATGATTCGCTATAGCGTAGCGGACGCTCGGGACCACGAGGAGATCACCAGCGGCGCTGACGCTCACTATATTAAACCTTTGTATCTAAACCTTAAACAGTGTATTGTGCAGTAAAACCTTAGTGTAATGTTAGAGTGTAAATGCAACACAGTATAACCTTATTACCTTTAAAGCTGTTCGAGCGTCACCGACGCTCTGAGAATACTTAATACTATAAGAAACACACAGATACCGTGCTCAGGGTCCAACGCCTAAAATATATATTTTGAATGATAAACTTGCAAAAGAATTAATACAAATACAAATCATACACTACAATATAACATAGACTACCTAACCAGATAACTACACAGGAAATATAATACAATTACTATTTAAAGGAAAATAAGAGAGAAAGAGGAGAAGGAAGAGGGAGAGAGAGAAATTGGCCCACAATAACAAGAAGATCAATATAGTTGCGGAGAAACACTTACGCACAAGGGGAAACGATCGCATGCGCCTCGATATCCAGCTCCCGATTATCAGCAATGAGAACCGTTGAAGAGAGTGAGCTGGATATGGTCGGCCTGCCTATTTATGCCCCACACACAATACAATTCAATGGTCCCTACAATCTCATTGTTCATTGGACACAGGAATTCGGCTTCGCATTATAACAAAAGGTCATAGGTTGATTCATACAGGTGGGCTGTGACTGCTTCCAACTGTTCAGGTGGGTGGGATACTGAGTTTCCCGCCGCATGACTAAATAGGAACAAATAATAGTAAATGGACATAAACTTCTTATGTCCATAACTATTCGCACGAGCGATTAATCCGCTCCAAACCAACACCGGAATATTGCTATTTAAATACTCTTCCGATGGGTACCAAACACCACTGTATGACCCCTGTTAGACCCTTCGTACAATACAAAGAGGGATCTCTCTGTTCAGGAACATGCTATATTAACTAAACTTTCAGAATCTATCAAAGGGACCATGATCTACAAAATACATTATTACTGAAAATATGTAACGATTGAGTCGCACGCTACGATCACATAAACTCTACCGTAAATATGCATACCGTGCGCCTGCGGGTGCCCGCGACTGTGAGTATGCGCACGCACGGGAGAGCGCACGCATGCGCAGCGAGGACCAGAATGAGGTGCAAATATGGCAGTGTGTATAGAGATATTTTTCTGACTTTGACAGTCCACCCTTTGGCAGTCAATAATAACTGCCACCTTCTAAAACATTTCAAAAGAGAAAAATATATGTCAGGGGTTAATACATTTACATGGTTGGGTAGGGGAGGAGAGGAGAAGGTAGGAAAAGGGTATGACCTAGTGAGATAGCAGAAGCATGTGTGTATGAATCCGTGCTTGGGGGTCATGTATCATCGTGCCGTACGTGTTTTAAATCAAGCTTCGAGGTATTGCGAAGTATACATTTGAATTCCTTCTTATCCCGTGGTACGGGTCTGTGGATGGGCTGTCAAACTTTACCGAGCTCTTTTCGGCTTTGGTTGTAACAAAATGGGGAGCACATTTTAGTTGATGATACATGAATGGGGGAGATATGTGATTGCTGATATCTGTGCCTGTATTCCCTATCGACTATGTGTGTCATTACCTGAGGGTTGTAGAAATGAAGAAAAGACATAATTACGGTAAATGCGGTGGTATTCTATGTCAGGTAAATGTACATTCGTCGATTGAGGTCTTGTTTGGTGTCTGTTGAATGCAGTCTTCTTTGTGCTTTTGCCCATAAGGTGCGAGCAAAAGCTGTCAATGTCCATAGATTTACAAAAGTGTTGGGCTAGCGTAATTTTAAAATTTCTAGGGAAACTGGGGATCCATGGCATAGTTCATCAAAAATCTGTGTATCAGGTTGTCAAAACTTCTTCTTTAATCCCTCTGTTGTCTGTATATCGGCTCATCAAATTCCTCGTCCAAGTGGGTCTTTTTACCTTGGAGAAAACGGAAAAACAGGTGAAAGAAACGGACCGTATAATCGCATTTTCATTACATCATTGTTTCTACCGTTGGGTCGTAAATCAAGTCCATTGGAATTACAGTTTCCTCGCTCCTCAAACTCATTACCCTTGTACGATGTTTGCACTTCATTAAAGCCTGACCGCATCTAAATATCAATCCAATCGTTATGACAACACCTAAGATACATAGGAGAAACTTCCCAACATCCATTATGACTCCTTGAGCCCATTCTCCTAAACCAGAAAACCAATTTCGCGGGTTCAACCATGACACCCAACCAGTCAGCTCATTACCTACAGCAGCAAGAGTGAGATTGTGTCTCCTGCGAAATTCCCACTTCAGTTGGAGAATATCGTCCATCTTTTGGTCTATGACCTCGACCGGATCCTCGGTGCTATTCGTAATATATGTGCAACATTTCACGCCGTATTGTGTTGCCAGTGTGACACAATATCCGCCTGTCACTGCTGTGAGGTAATTGAGAACCATTCTATGCTGTACCAGTTCTGTTTTGTAAGCTTGAAGTTCCCTTCCAGTATACCTAAATGTGTCATCATACATTTCAGTGATATTATCTAACAAATTTGCGAGCGCCGATATGTATTTATAATTCAGCACTCCTCTAGCGGTGCGGGTGAAATCTAACGCGATTAAGAATTGAATCCCGGTGGATTCACTTATCAGATCAGAGGCCGGATGCTCTGTCTTCTCTATCAGGTGCCTTTTAACAACGTGCTCGTAATGGGTGTGAGTATAAGGAGCTTGGGCACCACGGTGTATGTCTTTCATTTTGTCATGTGATACAGTCATTACTTCAGGCAGTACTTTTCCAATATAACACAATCCTTCAGAGTTTGGGGCAAGCCACTTGTACGCCTTTCTCCCGCATATGAAATATGCATCATCGGGGAGAACATATGGGACGGAGTAGGACATAACCATATTACACACCTTCCATGTGAAATCTCCTAACCCTAATTCTTCCATCTGCTTAGTACACGTATCAGGTTGTACGATATGTGCACAGTATCCTGGTGATACCTCTCCAACTCTCGTAATCCTATTTCCTAAGGTATACCTATACCGGAAAGATTTTCCTCTACTGGCTATGTGGCGTACAAGCTCTGTATCTGTAGGCATTCTATCTGCTCTATGCGAAAAGGTCATGGTTTGGTTACTCCATGACACTTCCCAATTTCCCGGCTTTCGGGGATTGGAGATGTTGAAACATAATAGGGACCTATCCACATGGTATTGGTGGAGCTTCAAACTAGGAGGACTGGAGATATTAAACCTTCTGTCCACCGGTCTCCCACCACTTAACTCAAGTACCTCCCCTATCGTTAAAGGAAATGGTACTAGCCCTGATTTGCTATGACCTTGAGGTACTTGAGAGCATACCCAACAATCTGTTTTATTTAACACACTACCCACTAAGGAGTGATAGTCACTCAATGGATGCCGGTCCATATGGATATTAAAACTGGATTGGCATTTCTTTATGCACCCATCCTCAATGACATTGTTACAGAGCCGACAGATACAGTTTTCTTCAGCTAACAATCCTTCACAATTCCTTCTATGGTCAATGTTATCGGATCGTTTTCTGATACTCGCCTTTACTTGTTGGTTAAGTTGTTCTTGGAAAACTACGCCTCCATCTTTATCATCAGAACCCATTCCAGAACCTCTCTCGACCTCCATGGTACTCTCGCCGGAACAGACTGCTCTGGTCAACATCATGGTCAACAGGAAAATCCGGATCACAGTCTCTTGGGGCAAGTCCATCTTGTAGGAGGAAACGGAGAAGAATGAGAAGGGGGAGAAAAAAATAATTTGAGGGAGAGGGGATGGGGAGTTGGAGAAAAACAATAAAAGGGAACAGGGGATCGACAACTGCTTTTGGTCTTGTGATTTTCAATGCTCAGGTGCCGCCTCAATCTTCCTGGAACAGACACTCCAGTGATACAACCTCTACCGTCTGTTCCTTATCACGGGACCTCTCTGGATCAGCAACCTTTTTACAGTGGGACGAATGAACCCAAGTCTCTCTCTCAGCAACCTTCAATGCTGTAGTGCTAGTCAATAAGACCTGGTATGGTCCTTCCCATCTGTCAATAAGGCAACCTGAGCGTAGAAAATTCCGTATCATTACATAATCCCCAGGTTCAATGTCATGACAATTACTATCTGGTAAATCAGGAATCACTAACTTCAGATTATCATTTTGATTCCTTAACTGTTTACTCATGTTAATCAAGTATTTTACAGTCACTTCATTGTTACATTTCAAATCATCCTGAGGGTTAATCATGACATGCGGTTGTCGACCAAACAAGATTTCAAAGGGAGACAGATTAAGAGGGGACCTGGGAGTGGTTCTGATACTGTACAATACAATGGGTAAAGCTTCTGGCCATGTCAATCCTGTCTCTGCCATCACTTTACTCAGTTTATTTTTAATAGTGCTGTTCACTCTTTCCACTTTCGCACTCGCCTGTGGACGGTATGGAGTGTGCAGCTTGCTATCAATTCCCATCAATTTACACATTCCTTGAAAGACATCACCTGTAAAATGGGTACCCCTATCACTTTCGATAATTCTAGGGATACCATATCTACATACAAATTCCTGCACAATTTTCTTAGCAGTAAACATAGCGGTATTTGTGGCCGCCGGAAATGCTTCGACCCAATTTGAAAAAACATCTATACAAACAAGTACATATTTCAAATTTCGACAAGGGGGTAATTGAATGAAGTCAATCTGTATTACCTGGAAAGGGCCGCCGGCAGGTGGGATATGGGATGGTTCTGTAGGTATTGCCTTTCCAATATTCTTTCTCAAACAGGTAAGGCATGACATGGCTCTTTTACTCGCATGAGAGGAGAATCCTGGGGCGCACCAATATGCTCTTACCAACTTGCACATCCCTTCCTTGCCTAGATGAGTCAGCCCGTGAGCTGCTTCAGCCAAACATGGAAGATATGCTCTGGGGGCCACTGGTTTACCGTGTCCATCCGTCCAGAGTCCTGAGGACTCCTGGCCATATCCCTTTGCCTTCCAGACTGCCTTTTCCTGTGTGGAACACAAATTTTGCATCTCACACAACTTCTGTGTGTTGATGGTATTAAATACCATCAGTTGTGTGGTGTCTGTCTGTCTGGGGGTAGCAGCTGCTAATTTATCAGCTTCGTCTGCTCGGCTGTTACCAAGCGATACTGGGTCTTGGCTATATGTATGTGCTTTACATTTGATAACAGCCACTCTGTCGGGTTCCTGTATCGCTGTTAGAAGCCTTTTTATGTGAGCTGCATGCGCTACCGGTGTACCAGCTGCCGTCATGAAATTTCTGAGGCGCCATAGGGCTCCGAAATCATGGACTTCCCCGAATGCGTATCTAGAATCGGTGTAGATATTGGCTGATTTTCCCTTAGCCAATTCACATGCTCTGGTTAGGGCGACCAGTTCAGCAACCTGGGCTGAGTGAGGTGGGCCTAGCGGTTCCGCTTCTATGGTGCCTTGGTCATCTACGACTGCGTATCCAGTACACAAGTCTCCCGAGTCTGACTGTCTGTGACAACTACCGTCCGTGTAGAACGTAAGTTCTACATCTTCCAGTGGGTTGTCACTGATGTCAGGCCTTGCGGTAAAATTTTGGGTCAAATATTCCATACAATCATGAGTGTCTTCCTTTGTATTAAATCCTCCTTCCCCAGTACTCTCATCCTCCACCCTTTGGGTCTGTCCAGACACACCTGGGAGATATGTTGCAGGATTTAATGCACTGCATCTCCTTATGGTGATGTTTACGGGGGCCATTAGTGCCAATTCCCATCTTGTAAACCGCGCTGATGAGACGTGCCTGGTTTGGGCAGAATTTAACAAGGCTGACACTGCATGTGGTGTATGAATTGTGAGGTTGTGACCTAGCACGACGTCTTCGCTTTTCGTTACTAGCAATGCTATCGCAGCAACGCTTCGCAAGCATGTGGGGAGGGATCGCGCTACCGTATCTAGCTGAGCGCTGTAATATGCTACTGGCCTGCTGGCATCACCGTGCTTTTGGGTTAGTACGCCTGCCGCGCAACCAGCACTTTCTGTTCCGTATAGTTCAAAGGGTTTCCCATAGTCCGGCATACCTAATGCTGGTGCCTGCGTTAGGCACTGTTTAAGTCTCTCAAATGCTGCCTCAGACTCGTCTGTATGCGAAATCCGATCAGGTTTGTTTGAGGAGACCATCTCCTGCAAAGGTAACGCTAAAATGGAAAACCCTGGGATCCAATTACGGCAATACCCACACATTCCTAAAAATGTTCTGATCTGTTGCTGGGTTTGTGGCAGAGTCATGTCTCTAATTGCTTGAATTCTATCAGCGGTCAGGTGTCTCAGTCCTTGTGTTAAACAGTGTCCCAAATATTTTACCTTAGTTTGGCATAATTGCAACTTGTCTTTGGAAACCTTGTGTCCTGTGTCTGAAAGATGAAACAGGAGCTGTTTCGTATCCTTCAGGGATGCCTCCAATGAATCAGAACACAGTAGTAGATCATCCACGTACTGTATTAATACTGATCCACTCACTGGTTGGAAAGACTGTAAACAATCATGCAAAGCCTGAGAAAATATACTTGGGCTATCTATGAATCCTTGTGGTAATCGAGTCCATGTGTATTGGACTCCTCTGTATGTAAATGCAAACAAATACTGACTGTCAGGGTGCAGAGGTACCGAAAAGAAAGCGGAGCAGAGGTCAATAACAGTGAAAAATTTCGCAGTGGGAGGGATTTGCATTAGAATGACAGCTGGATTTGGCACTACGGGGAACTGACTCTCAACTATTTTGTTAATCCCCCTTAGATCCTGCACTAGCCTGTAACCCCTCCCCCCACTCTTTTTCACAGGGAAGATGGGACTATTAGCAGTGCTGGACGTTCTTACCAGAATGCCCTGTTGTAGCAAGCGCTCTATTACTGGGTACACTCCTAACTCCACCTCTGGCTTCAGAGGGTACTGTGGGATTTTTGGAGCTATCCTACCATCTTTTACTTGTACAACTACCGGAGCTACGTTTGCCATTAATCCAGTGTCCTGTCCATCTTTAGTCCAAAGTGACTCTGGTATCTGAGATGTCATTTCTTCTACTTGGGAGGGAGTCCTATTTGTCATAATGGTATGTGACATTAATTTTGACGGGGAGTCTAACATGTCTCGCACTTCCTGAGCGTGATTCTCAGGTATGTCCAAGAATACACCTTCAGGAGTACAATAAATGACGCACCCCATTTTACACAGTAAGTCTCTTCCCAGGAGATTGGTCGGTGCCGATGCAGCCAGCAAAAAGGAATGCTTGGTATGTAAAGGCCCTACTGTAATCTCGGCTGGTTTGCTAACAGGGTAGTGCTGGACTACTCCCGTTACCCCTATGGCTGGAATTGTCTTACCAGTGGTTCTTATGCCCACTGTCGAATTTATCACTGATTTGGCCGCCCCTGTGTCTACAAGAAAGTTTAATGATTTACCAGCTACATTGATTGCAATTTCTGGTTCACTTCCAAGATTTGAAATCAATTTTACTGGCTGCAGATTACAGGTATGGCCACACCCCTATTGGGTATGGTGACCTCCCTGAATCCCGCTGGCAGCAACTACTTGTGACGGAGTTAATTGGGAACTACCAGAGGCGTGCCAGTCTCTGTTCGGGGGGTATCTTTTTGTTTCCCCTGCATGTGGCTCATAACTCCGTTTCTGCGGACCTTGCTCCCAATGTCGTGTGTCGTGTCGTTGTCTAGGGGGTTGGTATGAGTTTCGTGAATTCTTCATTCTACAATCTCGTGCCATGTGTCCCTGTTTATGACAAGAATAACAAGTAACCACACTTGACTTACCCACAGGATTTGGTGATACAAACAAAGGCTGCCTTGTGGTCAGGGCCTGTATACTTACGGCCATTAATTTATCACCTTGTTGTTCCCTGTGTCTGGTGATGTTCCTATCGTGATCAATAGCAGCCTCTCTCAAAGTAGCCACAGACAGACCTCGCCAACATGGTTGTGTGGTCTGTACCCTAGTCTTCAATGACTCTTTCAAACCATCCATCAGTACCGATACTGCTACTTCTCGATGGTTTGTGTTTGTTTTAATGTCCTCTATGCCTGTGTATTTTGCCATTTCTGATAATGCTCTGTGAAAATACTCTGCAGCTGTCTCTGACTCCTTCTGTTTAATGGAGAATATCTTGTTCCATCTGACTACCGCTGGGAAATACTCTTTTAACTGTAAGCTTATTCTTTTTACATTATCTTTGTTGTACACATCTGTAAGAGGTACCTCCTGATCTAATCCGCAGTCAGCTAAAAATTGAGCTGCGTCAACATTGGAGGGTAAACATGCTCTCAGCAATATCTGCCAGTCTTTATTGTTGGGCTCTACAGTGTTACCTAAGTCTCTGATGTATTTTTGACTGGCAACTAAGTCTTTTCTAGGGTCAGGGAATTCAGACACTATGGTCCTTAATTCCATTCGGGAAAATGGGCTGTACATGGCAATGTTCCTAACAGGAGTGACTCCTGAAGTGTCTGTTTTCCCATTTGGAACTACTATTACCTTAACAGGATTAACTCTAACAACCTCATCCTGTGTAGATTCTACAGGCTGTGGTGAAATAGTTTCAGCATAGTGTATGGTGCCGTACTTACCCGTTGATACGACCTCACCTATCCCTCCGCTAGGGGTTTTCGTTACTAATCTCGGGGGTTGAGCTGTGCCTACTGTGGTCTCTGCTATGGTGGCTGCTAGAGAGAGCGCTGAAATTGTTGCCGATTCGTCCTCTTGATCACACTCCTGAGGGAAGTTCAAAACAGGGTACAACTTGCACGGGTTAATACTTGCATTGGTTAATTGGTTAACATTATCTTTAACATTTACACAATTGCTAAGAGTTTGTTGTTTGTTACACCTTAATGCGTCATTCTCCGCAACCAATTTTTCTCCTGATATATATGGTGGCGGTGGGGCCGTGGCTATCAGTTTTCTGATCGAGCCAGATCCCGCCGCCTGAGCCAATCCTCTCTGTATGTCACCTTCCTGTTGCCACAACTGCAAATAATCGTAATGTTTGATTCGTCTCTTTGTTGATTTAATGAGACATATCCTTCTCCTTAAATTCGTTAACACTTCTGTGCTGAAGCTACCTACTCTTGGGAATTTCTCCCCGTCATGTACCGTCATTCTCTCCCATTCATCACATAAAGCTTCTGTGTGACTTCCGTATTTCTCACACATTACATACCTTGCCGACCCAATTGGTCGGTTCACTGAATCAACCCGTCCGAGGTTGATCGCCCCCTACCTGAACAAGTGGCCCCCATAGTTCGAAGGTGTTGCTTTATCCAGCCAACCCTTACGCAAACCAAATGTCCAAAATAGGCTGACGGTGGCGGTTTACCGAGTACCCCACTCACTCGCCCACGCCGACCAATACGACCTGATCACACCGATATGGTGCTGGCGTACTCGACCTAGGGCCCCTGCGACCTGAACCTCTATTTACTGGAACCTGTGAGGGTGATCCGAAGAACACTTACTCTTTCCAGTAACTATTGGTTGCTGGATAGTTCCTGAGTGAGCAGCGAACTTCCCTTAAAATAAAAAAAATTACACAAATCACGTTAGAATGTACAAATAGCGTTTATGACCTTCGTACACAAATAGTACCGGTCAGGTTTACTAATGCACACAATTACGTGCGGTACAATCGTTTAGTACATAAGCAACTAATCTTATGTACTGAGCGACCAACGGAATCGAAAATTTCGGCTGCGAATTCCTTCAGCCAGAGCTTATATGGCCTATATGGGT
This sequence comes from Pseudophryne corroboree, assembly GCF_028390025.1. Lineage (NCBI taxonomy): Eukaryota > Metazoa > Chordata > Amphibia > Anura > Myobatrachidae > Pseudophryne > Pseudophryne corroboree. Next base: position 580,763,645 of record NC_086448.1, read on the forward strand.
GTTGCACCAACCCTTTCTTGGTGTTGTGCCTGTGGACTGTATAGCGGACTTCCTTGTCTGCTGTACCTGAACCTGCTGGTCTGTTATGACCTCCTGGTCTGTTACAGTATGACCTCCTGGTCTGCTACACTCTAATGGTCAAATTGTATATTTAACCAGGGATGCCTCCCTAGCCACCGTGTACGTCACTTACACGCATGTACCTCACGAGTACTCGACTTTTCTTGTGGTTCAACCTTTAAAATTGTAAAAACAAACACTCACCGCATATACACTTTTGTTTCTATTTCTATTTCTGCGCAGAAATGTTTTCTTTAGACCAGATGTGTTACCAATTAGGAGAAGGATCTGTTAATTTAAATTTGGAATGTAAAAAAAAATAGATTTGCGCGATTTATCGCCTGGCGTTATTTACCGCGTGGCGCTACTTATCGCGTTGAGAGGAGAGGAAAAAAAACTTGTGATTTGAGTTACGTGGGCGTACCCGTACGCTCCGTTGCGTAATATACGCTGCGTGCGTCGGCCCTTGGATTGCGTACGCAAGTCTCAGTCTTTTGTTAGAGACACGTGTACGCAAAGCAAAGATCCACCGTAACACAATTTATACGTTTATCAATGTAGATGATCCTTTATCATCTACCGCGCACCACACTGACTTCGCCTTGTCTCTCAGGCACAGCTGTGTGTTTGTCTATACTTTAACTATATTACCTTTACTCTTAAACTATGAAATAGTGACAAATCTCTCTAAGCACGTTTATCAACTATAGAACTGGCAAACAGGAGAGTGACATACGAAAATACACAAATGAAAAAAAGAAATGCAGATATGTGTGCGTGTGTATGCAAGACAGAAAAATAAACAGTTTTAAAAAGACACTATTGTTTTGTTCTTACCTCCGGTTCCCGGATTCCTTCAGCACCCTTTACTAAGAGAAGCAGACGCTTATCCAAACAGCACTACGAGGAATATGATCTCCCGCCCTTTGCTGCTGGATAATGTCTGCTGAAATTACCTAGTGCAGATATGTGAAGGACAGGACGAGCCCGCAATTGATAAAGCTAAATATTTATCTTATATAATACCCTTTATGAGGTCTAAGAACACTGTACGCTATCTACGTATGAAGTACCGTAAGGGTACGCACGTTGCGTAACAATCGCTTAGCCGTAGTCGAGACGCTCAAGCGTCACGTTCGTTCACGGCCAAGAGATCACTGGCAGGCACGCTATTGGCTGTTGACTAACGTAATGATTCGCTATAGCGTAGCGGACGCTCGGGACCACGAGGAGATCACCAGCGGCGCTGACGCTCACTATATTAAACCTTTGTATCTAAACCTTAAACAGTGTATTGTGCAGTAAAACCTTAGTGTAATGTTAGAGTGTAAATGCAACACAGTATAACCTTATTACCTTTAAAGCTGTTTGAGCGTCACCGACGCTCTGAGAATACTTAATACTATAAGAAACACACAGATACCGTGCTCAGGGTCCAACGCCTAAAATATATATTTTGAATGATAAACTTGCAAAAGAATTAATACAAATACAAATCATACACTACAATATAACATAGACTACCTAACCAGATAACTACACAGGAAATATAATACAATTACTATTTAAAGGAAAATAAGAGAGAAAGAGGAGAAGGGAGAGGGAGAGAGAGAAATTGGCCCACAATAACAAGAAGATCAATATAGTTGCGGAGAAACACTTACGCACAAGGGGAAACGATCGCATGCGCCTCGATATCCAGCTCCCGATTATCAGCAATGAGAACCGTTGAAGAGAGTGAGCTGGATATGGTCGGCCTGCCTATTTATGCCCCACACACAATACAATTCAATGGTCCCTACAATCTCATTGTTCATTGGACACAGGAATTCGGCTTCGCATTATAACAAAAGGTCATAGGTTGATTCATACAGGTGGGCTGTGACTGCTTCCAACTGTTCAGGTGGGTGGGATACTGAGTTTCCCGCCGCATGACTAAATAAGAACAAATAATAGTAAATGGACATAAACTTCTTATGTCCATAACTATTCGCACGAGCGATTAATCCGCTCCAAACCAACACCGGAATATTGCTATTTAAATACTCTTCCGATGGGTACCAAACACCACTGTATGACCCCTGTTAGACCCTTCGTACAATACAAAGAGGGATCTCTCTGTTCAGGAACATGCTATATTAACTAAACTTTCAGAATCTATCAAAGGGACCATGATCTACAAAATACATTATTACTGAAAATATGTAACGATTGAGTCGCACGCTACGATCACATAAACTCTACCGTAAATACGCATATTGTGCGCCTGCGGGTGCCCGCGACTGTGAGTATGCGCACGCACGGGAGAGCGCACGCATGCGCAGCGCGGACCAGAATGAGGTGCAAATATGGCAGTGTGTATAGAGATATTTTTCTGACTTTGACACAGTGGAATATCCAGCATGGATGGAATTTCCTAAACCGTCTTATTGGTGACAGTACCATGCTTGAAGTCAATGAGCTCTTCAGAACAACCCATTTTTCTACCACAAATGTTTGCATATGGAGACTGCATGGCTAGGTACTTGATTTTATACACCTGTGGCATCGGGACTGATTGAAATGCCTGAATTCACGTGTGGGCCAAATACTTTTGTCCATATTGTTACAATATTCTCAAAAGAGCTGCTCAGTTTGTTGCATGATCCCCTACTACTACAGTATTATGTCTAAGTGATTATAGTAGTGTCTTGTGTCCTCTCCTATACAGCTGGAGGGTGTCCATGGGTCCCCCCCAACAAGGAGGCAGTGGGTTTGTGACATATGTGGCATAGTTGTGCTGGGTTGTGCTTAGCATATAACACACCCTGATGAGTATCAATATTCATGTTTATCACAAACGCATCACTCCTTCTCGAGGCCCTAGTCTCTCACTCTTTGCTACCCCGGTTATCCCTGGTTGAATAGAAAACCAGATGTATATCGGACCATTTCTCCTTCATTCTGAACCTAGACTTGTCCACCCATAGGGGTCAGATTTTTTGGAAACTACATTCCTTTTTGCTCTTACAGATGGAGCAGGATACAAGTTAGAGACACTTTGCACTGGATATTTCTCGTAAATTATGGGGCCCACCTCAACTACGATGGTGTGTGATGCCTACAGAGCATTCTTTCGAGTTACATTATTGATAAGAGTAGCTGAGTTTAAGATTTTTTTTTAGGAGGAAGTAGGCAGACCTAGAGTCTACTTGCTGTGATGTTGAATTGGTTTACCTAAGGGATAAACTGGAACCATCTAGGCTTGCTTGGCTGGTTGCCCAGACTACGTTAACTGGTCATTCAAAGGATAGAGCAAACCGCAGGTTGTTATTCACATCCCACTCTAATTATGCTTATGCTGACAGCCACTTAGCACATTAAGGGCCTAAACATTAAGGATCTAATCGCTGTGCTGCAAATTACACTGTTCAGAGTTCAGATAGTCACCATCCAGGGAGAGTGAAAATTTGCCCCGTGCAAGTGTGTGAATGCATGTGTATGCTGGGCGAAAATTTTCCTCAGTCAGCGGACAGCTGCAAAACCATTCGCATCACACTCATTATTGAATGTTTTTCCTATTCTGTGCAGTGTGTGCATTGCTCAATATTTACTCCTCCAGTGCGAAGAAACCAGGCTGATCGGGTCTGGAGCTGATGTCATACAGCCGCCCTGAAAACGCTGGGCACACCTGCGTTTTTCCTGACACTCCCACAAAATGGCCAATTACCACCCACAAAAGTCTGCTTCCTGTCAATCACCTTGTGAACGCCAATGCGATTGAAATTTTCACTCCATCCTGTCTGTTTGGCAATGCGCGTGCGCATTGCGATGCATACGCAGTCATTCGGTAATCAGCTGCTATGCGATTTTACGGTGTTCAGGTCTGAATCGTGCCCTTAGTTCACTCTAATCGTCCGTCTAATACTGAGTTTATAGCAGAGGATGGTTCTATCACTGTGACTAAATCTGTCATTACTGATATTTTTGCATCATTTTATAAAAATGGTTATACGTTACAGTTATCCTGTAGCCAAACAACTTGGCTACTTATGTTGCTTCTGCTAACTTTCTCTTACTGTCTTCAGAGGGGCAGGCCTTTTCAGATGCCCCCTTAAAGTTTGGAAGAGGTTGATATTGCCATTAGATCCTTCCTGAGTGGCAAGGCCAGCAAACTGATATCACTCTAGACAGGGCCGTTTCTTGCGGCGGGTGAGCCTTGCAACCGCATTGGGATTCACCAAAACAGCACCCACCGGGACAGGGGGGCCTCTTTGAACCCAGGGACCCTTCCATATACCCTGGGTTCTTGTGCTCTTTGATTCCCCCTCCTCCCGAGTACCCAGCTCGGGGGGCAGAGTTTCGCTGAATGACGCGGGTGCGTCGTGATGTCACGCTGCAATCACGTCATTCTGTGAAACTCCGCCCCCCGAGCTGGGTACTCAGGAGGAGGGACGAGGCCAGGAGGGGGAGCCAAGCTGCAGGGGGAGCCAAGCGCGGTGAAGACGAGGGAGAGGCTGCCGAAGAGCGGGAAGAACCGCTTCAAACGTAAGTCAGCCTCTCCCTCTCTCACCCCCCCCCTGCCGGAATGTGTAAAATGAGGACTCTTTCCTGCCATCATGTGTAAAATGGGGACACTTGCCTGACATCATCTGTAAAATGGGGGCTCTTGCCTGCCATCATGTGTAAAATGGGCACACTTGCCTGCCATCATGTGTAAAATGGGGACTCTTGCCTGCCGTAATGTGGAAAATGGGGACACTTGCCTGCCGTTTTGTGGAAAATGGGGACTCTTGCCTGCCGTACTGTGTAAAATGGGGACTCTTGCCTGCCGTAATGTGGAAAATGGGGACTCTTGCCTGCCGTAATGTGGAAAATGGGGACTCTTGCCTGCTGTAATGTGGAAAATGGGGACACTTGCCTGCCGTATTGTGGAAAATGGGGACTCTTGCCTGCCGTATTGTGTAAAATGGGGACTCTTTCCTGCCGTAATGTGTGCAATGGGGACACCTGCCGTATTGTGTAAAATGGGGACACTTGCCTGCCGTATTGTGGAAAATGGGGACACTTGCCTGCCATATTGTGGAAAATGGGGACACTTGCCTGCCGTAATGTGGAAAATGTGGACACCTGCTGTATTGTGGAAAATGGGGACACTTGCCTGCCGTATTGTGTAAAATGGGGACACTTGCCTGCCGTATTGTGTAAAATGGGGACTCTTTCCTGCCGTAATGTGTACAATGGGGACACCTGCCATATTGTGCAAAATAGGGACACTTGCCTGCCGTATTGTGGAAAATGGGGACACTTGCCTGCCATATTGTGGAAAATGGGGACACTTGCATGCCGTAATGTGGAAAATGGGCATTTAATGTATCAAGGGCATTGCGGTGTATGGCATAATATATATTTTTTTATTTTTTTCTTCCTGTGCTCGCTGTGATCTGTTGGTGCAAGGTCAAAAAATGGGGTGTAAGGTAGCTTTTTTAGATGAGACCACGCCCATTTTCCAGAGGCCACACCCTGTTTATCGAGGCCACGCCCCTTTGCCGGGAGCGGGCGCCTTCGGCACACACATACCTTTTTCTTTTTACATCTATGGGGGGGGGGGCACATTTTTTTATGTCATGTCAATGTGGGGGGAGCCAAATTGGCTAGAAACAGCACTGACTCTAGAACGGTTGAAAAAACATGCTGTGTTCTGCGTTCCCACATTTCTGGAACTCTTCAATGCTCTTTTCACTGAATGCTCCTGTCCTTTCTCTAGGGGCCTAATTCTGAGTTGATCGCAGCAGCAAATATGTTAGCTGTTGGGCAAAACCATGTGCACTGCAGGGGGGGCAGATATAACATGTGCAGATAGAGTTGAATTTGGGTGGGTGTATTCAAACAGAAATCTAACTTGCAGTGTAAAAATAAAGCAGCCAGTATTTACCCTGCACAGAAACAAAATAACCCACCCAAATCTAACTCTCTCTGCAAATGTTATATCTGCTCCCCCTGCAGTGCACATGGTTTTGCCCAACTGCTAACAAAATTCCTGCTGCGATCAACTTGGAATTACCCCCTATGTGTGAGGCGCTGATTGTAGTTTTGCTGAAACCCGGGAAGGATCCTAAGTTCCCGGACTCTTGTCGTCCTATATCCCTAAATTTTACTGCTGCAAAAATACTGGACAAAGTCCTCTCCATTAGATTTAATCAAGTCATTGCTACTATAATTCAACCAAACCACACTGGCTTTATGCCAGGACAGTCCACCTCAGAGAATATTAGATGTTTATATACCCACCTGCAGAACTCCCATGAAGAGGAGTCCTCCTGAGTCATTGTTTCTTCAGATGCTGCAAAAGCGTTTGATTCTCTGGAATGGCCATTCCTATGGGAAGTTATGTGATGTTTTGGGGTAGATTAAGTTGTTATATAGATTACCTAGCAACCAAGTTTCCATTAATGGATTTGTCTCTCCCTCTTTACCATTGTTACATGGTAAGCCGCAGGGTTGCCCCTGGTCTAATTTGTTTAGCGATTGAGCCCCTGGCAATTATACTGCGTGCTTATTCTAACATTGTAGGGCTTAGGTTGGGAGGAAGCATGGACACTGTTGTACTACTGCATATGTAGATGACCTTTTACTTTTTCATCTGACTACATGACATATTTTCAAGTGATTGATAGGTTTGGCACAAACTCTGGCCTCAATGTCAGCTGAGATCAAATTTACATCGCTAAGGTTCCTTTATGAGTGTGTAACTCCTTACTGTGTACTCAGCACACCTCATGTAGTGATATACTGTACACAAATCAAACCATAATACCACATCTTGCTGCATACTGAGTGTGCCCCACAATGCCCTATATACGGACATGTCCCATCATCACCATAACTCAGTGGTTCCTATTCTGTGTGCCTAGGCACCCTGGGGTGCCCGAGGTTCTTGCAGGGATGTTCGGGTTGGTGATCAAGTGTTAGGCAAAACCAGTGCTAGTGGCTGCCAATCATAAAACATGTAGAATCAGAACTGTACACCACCACATAAATGACCCTAAGGATGACAGGTAGGCTCAATTTACTTAAGTTAAAATGTTTTTGCCCAAATGCATAAATAAAATCTTTTACCCTAGGGGTGCTGTGAAATGCTGATACTCTAGGGCAGGGGTGGGGAACCTTTGGCCCTCCAGCTGTTGTTGAACTATACATACCAGCATGCCTTGCCACAGTTTTGTTATTTGGTCAAGCTAAAACTGTTGCAGGGCATGATGGGATGTGTAGTTCAACAACAGCTGGAAGGCCAATGGTTCCCCGTCCCTGCTCTAGGGCATGGAAAAAAGTTTTGGTAACCACTGCCAAATTGCAATGGCAGAGTGGCCTCTCACAGACTTTAAACCCCAAAACAACGGGAATCTATATACAGGTTGAGTATCCCTTATCCAAAATGCTTGGGACCAGAAGTATTTTGGATATCGGATTATTCCGTATTTTGGAATAATTGCATATCATAATGAGATATCATGGTGATGGGACCCAAGTCTAAGCACAGAACGCATTTGTTTCATTTACACCTTATACACACAGCCTGAATGTCATTTTAGCCAATATTTTTAATAACTTTGTGCATTAAACAAAGTGTGTGTACATTCACACAATTCATTTGTTTCATGTACACCTTATACACACAGCCTGAAGGTCATTTAATATAATATTTTTAATAATTTTGTGTGTTAAACAAAGTTTGTGTACATTGAGCCATCAGAATACAAAGGTTTCACTATTTCACCCTCACTAAAAAAAAAATCCGTATTTCGGAATATTCCGTATTTCAGAATATTTGGATATGGGATACTCAACCTGTATCTTACCTCTTGCACCGACCCTACCAAAATACACATAAAAAAACTGAATAGGATAAGGGTATATGGAAGGTACCATTCTGCATGTTTTTTGGGGACTGCCTCAACCTGTGCCCTTCCTAGGGGTATATTTATTAAAATTTGATTTTGAGATAACTTTTATGAATCTACAAAATCAACTGAAATCGCTTCTATTTGATTTTCTAAATCCCTGAAAAAATCCCCCAGTTACTAAAAATTGATTTTGTGTTCGATTTTCAAATCCAATTTGATTTTTATTCATGTTTAGAGAGGATTTTGGATTGCGTTTTAAAATCCCTTCCAAAATTAAAGTCCCCAGCTAAATTGAATGCAAAATTGAACAGAACTTCCTCATTGCTTCCTATTGGTCAGCACACTAATTAAAGGGGAAGCTCTCTTTTTACACTATTTTATACAGGAAAACCTAACCCATTATTAAAAGTGTGGATTTTTTTATTAAATACAGCTGAAATAGTTGGCAATAAGGTAAGCCCTAATCTGCCTTTCTGCCTGCCTTTCACTTTTTGTGCTCACATAGTTGTTGGTAACAAAACCTCTGACTGCTTCCTGTTTATGGCATAATCTGGGGGGAGTGGTTTATTTAATGCATGATTATGTAATAGACAGCAGCAGACCACAATATCGGACACTTTTGCCAAATGATATAATAATATGCCTCCCAAATTATCTGTTTTTTATAGACCAAAGGTGGATTCTGCCATGGATTGGGTGGCTATATGTATAGGTAATTTACCCAACAACCATCCCTCTGGCATATGACTCACCTCAAATTTTGCAGGCAGGGATGATTTGCTGAGGTTGTAGGCATCATCGCACGAACCAGGATAGCCAGTTACAACACTCATGAATGTAAATTTCATTCTATATCATCCGACAAAAGTGTCAGATATTATGCTATGCTGCTATCTATTGCACATTCATGGACTAGTTATAATGCCCATTGGTATAAAATTGTGCAGTATTCAACTCATGAAACTGGGTACTTAAAAAGTCATTACAATCAATTTCCTAGAAATAGAATGGTGTTTAGAAGCTCAAATCAAATGTCTAACTTCATTCAATTCATTTGGGGATTTTAAGTTCAGTTTTTAGTTCGATTTAGGGTTTGATTTCAAATTGAACTTTAGTAAATGAGGAGATTCTATACTGGACTATGGGAAAACATCAATGTTATTTACAAGTTCTATTTTGAGTGGGATTTGAATTGAATTTGGTGATGGAATCAATTTGTCACTCGATTTTGACTGTAGAAAATCTGTTCAATCAAAATGGAACAGAAATCGAATGGAAATAGAATGCCAAAATCCCTTCTAAATCAAAATCGAACGACAGTAAATTTTGCCCCAGGATGGAGGTGTATGCACTTATTACAGATGTTTCAAAGCTTACACTTCCCCCTGGCTCAGTGCTGGCCTTTCTTCACTGGTTATTCCTTGCCGTTCCAAAAACATACTTCTACAGACTTGGGAATATGTTGATATCAGCTAGGGCCACTATTGCCCAGGAAAGGATATCCCCTCCACCCATCCTCCTCCCTTTAATCTGAAAAAAAAATCCCTGCTGATGGACCAGACCCTTAATCTACTGTTTTGTGAGTGTATTTGCATGTACTCTGCCTTCAGGCCTAGTCCAAAGATGCAGATTCATGTCTCTGACTTGGATATTACCACTGGCTCCATCTGTATTATTTTGTACTTATGCATTGTTTTGTTATTTTACAGGTCACTCTGCGCATTCATCCATTTAACGGCACAGAGACAAAGAACAGCACCCGATGCATAGTACACCAGCTCGGGCAGCAGACAGTTCAGTTTCAGGACCTTGGCCAGGATCATAACGATGTCCTGTGCTTAGACAGGAAGACAGAAAAAACGTTTACTTTTTACCATGTGTTCAATCAGGCTGCTACGCAGGAGAATGTGTATGATGCCATAATGAAGACCTTAGTAGCTGAGATTATTTACGTGGTACAGATGTACCCTTATGTCCTTGATGCGATGTGTACGTATCACAGCAAGGAAGGCATGGCATAGCTGGGCATGTGCGATTGCACGCTACTGCTATGCCATAGACTTGAATGGGAGCTGGTGTGTGCATTAGCTTGCTTACCATTCGCTTCTATGTGACCAGGCAGCAATGCGAACGAGCACACCATACCGCGCTGCGTTCACATCGCAGTCCCGCTACAGCACACTCCTAAAAGCAGCAAGGCTATAGCTGGACACATATGTATAATGCTGCCATATTTGCCTATGACCTAACAGGAACAGGGAAGACTTTTACAATAATGGGTAAGAATCATGAGCCTGGAGTTATTTTGCTCACCCTGACGGGCCTTTTCATCACCATTGATGAGACTGGTAGGACAAATGATTTTTCAGCGTCACAGTCCTATGCTGAGATCTATAATGAGACTGTCGGGAATCTTTTAATACCAACCTCTGGGACTTTAGCTCTCAGAAGGGATACCAGCAGAAAGAGAAAAATAGAAGGGATCCCTGAATTCTCCTTCCGCAGTCCAGAGGAGTCCATGGCTTTGCTGAAGAAGGGGAATAAGAGGCACACATAAACAGTCATGACAGCTAATAAGAATTTATCACGATCCCATGCAGTGCTACAGATCATCGTGCAGCAGATGGTCAGTAATGGAATGCACACAAGCAAGCTGTAATGGTTGACCTGGCTGGATCAGAGTGAGCGAGCCAGACTAAGATAGAGGGAGGTTACATCAACCAATCCCTTCTGCAGTCCAAAGGATTCCATGGCTTTGCTGAAGAAGGGGAATAAGTGGCACACAAACAGTCATGACAGTTAATAAGAATTCATCACGATCCCTTGCAGTGCTACAGATCACCATGTAGCAGATGGTCAGTAATGGAATGCGCACAAGCAGGCTGTACATGGTTGACCTGGCTGGAACAGAGTGGGTGAGCCAGACTAAGAAAGAGGGAGGTTACATCAACTGATTTCTTCTCGAGCTCAGAATATGCGTGATGCGCTGTGCAACAGACCAGGCAGCCATATAAACTATCATGACAGCAAGCTGACCTGGCTGCTAAAGGGTGCACTGAGCAGCAAAAGCAAGATGGTCATGGTACCATATGTCAGCTCCTGCAGCACACTGACCTATGGGAGCAAGGCAAAAATCATCAAGACATGGAGAAGAACCAAATCTGCACTCCCCCCTAGACCCCTGCGGATTACAGCGGGAACAAATTGCTGCTGAAAGACACTGCTACCTCAGAGCCGGACCTTAAGAGTGAAGCGTCCAGAACCACGAACATTGGTGCTATGACATGGACAGTGGTTTTGCAGCAGAAATTGCCCTCACCCCCCGTGGTATCTGTCCCCTACCTACAGTAGCTGCATTTGAGGTGGAGAACCATGGCTGTGCCTCCCATACAATCAATGATGGCAGCAGAGAAGAAAAAGTGCCACTAAAAGATATTCAAATTTTAGTTGAGCCACAGGTTTCTATGCTGGGACAGCGGAAAGTCCTGGACCATAGGAACACCATGCTCCATACTGAACACATTGATATTATGAGTCACACCATAGGTTCACTGCATAATATGCCATCTGCAGTACCTATGATAAAGAGTCACCTGGCTGCACCTGTGGTGAAGTAACATCTCTGTGCTCCCAAGACCCCTGAGGGTGAAACAGGAATGAAGGTAATGGTGAAAGACCCTCCAGCACATGACCATAAGAACACCATACCCAGCACTGAGGGCACTGCTATTATCAGATGCACCATAGGTTCAATGCATAATGTGCCACCTGCAGTACCTATGGCAAGGAATCAATTGGCTGTGGTGAAGAAACATCTCTGACCTCCCCACAAGAAAGAGGAATTAAACTGCTGGTGAAAGACGCTCTGCCTCCAGCCCGGGACCATAGGAACACCCGCCCAGCACTGAGGGCATTGCTTATCTGAAATCAGGCCTATAGCTTGTCACAGTGCACATTTAAAGGTAATAAGAAGATCACTTGGGCCCATAAGCTCACCATGTGGAAGGTGATAGGAATATCGCTCGGGCCCACAAGGATATCATTTATACCCATAAACAACATCACTTGGGCCTATAACACCACCACTTAGATCCACAAACCCAGCCTATGTGAGTCTCATAGCCAGTCCAAAGCCTGGAAAAATGGGGAGGGTTGGTTACCATGGCAAAGGACCCATAACGCCCAGCTACGTAACCACTTGGGCCCATAACAACACCAGTTGGGCCAACATAACTTGAGCCCACATAACTTGGGCCCATAACAACATCACTCAGGCCTACATCACAACATCACTCGACGCATATCACTTGGGCGAACATCACTCAAGCCCTTAACCACATAATTTGGGCCCACATTACTCAGACCCAGAACAAAATTAATTGGGCCAATAACAACATCACTTGGGCCAACAGCATTTGAGTCCAATAAGAGCATCACTTGGGCCCGATAAGATCACTTGAGCCTGATAAGGACATCACTTAGGGGGAGGTTTGTCACGGAGTGGGGAGAGATAGGGTATTACCTATCTGCTCATGTCATGCTGTAGGCTGTTCTTGTGAAGTGATGGTTGGTGCTTTGTCTCTCTCCCCTTTCTCTTTCCAAGTTTTGATAAATCTCACCCTCAGGCCCATAAGAAAATCACTAGGGATCATAAGAAGATCACTTGGGTCAATGTAGTCAACTTACTGCATCGCCTAATACTATCAGCCTATTGATAAACACCTCAATAATAAACACATTACACAGGTGTTACTACTAGCTCTATCTACAGCCAACATTAAGGACAGTGATGTGACTGATTTTTCTTTTCTTCTCAGGTACAGGTGAAATACTATTGCACCAGGCACAGAAGAGCTTTCTTGAAAGCTATTTTGGGTAGATTGGCATAAATGACAATCTACACTATCTGGTCTGATTTAAGGCATGACTTTTAGTTCATGCCTAGGTAAATGAGATGCTAATTAGGCACTGTTTGCTGAGAAATTTATTGCTAGCCTTGTAGTGGTAACAGGGTATTCGGGGTGGAGGTTCAATCATTCAGCACAGTTTTAAATTTTTTAAGTGTTATTACTGTACATTTACAGCATTATTAAGAGATATACAGGAGTTTAACAGGAGAAAACATTAGGATAACAGTCTACCTGAAATCTCTACTATGGTAAAACTACTTTGAGGAAATTGTTCCATATAGGGGTGTGTTCAATTAAAGGGGGTCATTCTGACCCGATCGCACACTGCAGATTATCACAGCGGTGCGATCGGGTCAGAACTGCGCATGCTTGACAGGTAGAGGCGGTCGCTGGGCGGGGTGGGTGGAACAGCGGCATTTGGCTGCCGTTTCGTGGGCGCGGTCCGGCCAACACAGGCGTGGCCAGACCGAACTGGGGGCGGGCCGCAGCGGCTGCGTGACGTCACACGCACCCGCTGCGGGCCGCTGTGAGATGCCTTTGCACTCCTGCGGGGGGCGGCACTTACATGCGGGGCGGGATAGCCCTGTGCTGGGCGTCCCCCCACATGTCAGTGTGAATGATCGTAGCTGTGCTAAATTTAGCACAGCTACGATCATCTCAGAATGACCCCCCTAGTTGGAACTGCCATCTTGTCGGAAAGACGGCAGTTTCCGACTCTTTTAGGTCTGCCGTTTTTCTGACCGGTCGGCAATTCCAACTTGTCAGAAAACAATTGGATCGGCGGATTAGCCGCGGATCCACGTGTTTTGTCGGATTTGCTGCAATTCCGAATTGTCGGAAAACACAATGTTTACTAAAAAAATCGAGTTTGTCCGATTTGTGTTTTTTTTTTCTAAGTCCCAACATGGGAATTCACTAAGCACAAATCTCAGCAGTGTTTTGACTATTCGTAATGGTTTGAATGACAAAGTTCAGAAATACGAATGAATAGACCATCGGTCAAATGCGGCTGTTATTTCATATAACACGGGTATTCACTATTCATTTGTATTTGGGTGTTAGTCTCTGAGTGCTCAATTGCGGTCGTATTTTTTTGCGATTCGTTAAAAAAAGCGGCAAAAAAATAGACCTGCTTTTTTCAGGCGTGTTTACATGTGTTGCAACTAACAAATCACTCACACCTGAATAAGGATGCCTATAAAAGGATCTTAGGCCCATTTCAATCCACCTATACTCAGAAATGGCAGCAGGACTGTGGGCCAGTGATATTTTGTGTGCTGTGGGATTCATCAGACTCAGACATCAGCCTGTAAGTAACCAGGGCCAACAAACTGAACATGGTCAGCAGGTTGTACAGGTTCCGCGGAGGCTGCGCAGGCCTCGTTTTTTAGGGGGCGTTTAAACTTGAAACGCATTGTCCGATGATATGGTCATACAGATGTTCCGTCTAAATCGTAACAACATTTTCCATCTGTATGACCTTGTCAAACTGGGCCTAGACCCTGAGACTGCACGCTCTTGCTCTGTCTCAGGCCTGCACAAACTCCTAGCTGTGTTGCACTTTATGGCTACTGGCAGATTTCAGGCTGTGTCTGGGGATGTCATAGGAATCTCACAGCCCTCATTTTCGAGAATATTAACACAGGTGATGTATACCTAACTACCTCCTCTGTTTTTTGTTTGTTTTCATTTCTCGGTGGCCAGTTCTGTCCTAAAATCTCATGTTTAATTTTCTTTCAAATATACACACAGGTGTTGGCTGTTTTGCAGCCCCACATCGATGCCTCAATCTGCTTCCCTACCCAGGAGTCTCAGTGGCATGCCGTCAGGGTAGATTTCTATGAGCTGGCTGGCATGCCCAATGTGCTGGGAGCCATAGATTGCACACACATTCAGCTGAGACCACCTAGGGGCAGGCAGCACATCTATACTAATCGACATCTAGAGCACTTCACAAATGTGCAGGTGGTTTGTGATGCAAATCTCAAAATAATGAGTGTTGTTGCTGGTTATCCTGGGGGCTGCCATGACTTCTTCATCCTCAGTCAGTCATCCCTCTTTGATAAGTTTGAGGACGGACAAATGCCAGATGGGTGGCTGCTGGGTATGTAATTTGATATATGTAGGCCTGCGTCTACTTTGTCCAAATACAGGGGCAGATGTATTAACCTGGAAAAGGCATAAGGAAGTGATAAACCAGTGATATGTGCAAGGTGATAAAGGCACCAGCCAATCAGCTCCAATATGTAAATTATCATTTAGGGACAGATTGCCCGCTGCCTTTATTACCTTGCACATATCACTGGTTTATCACTTCCTTATGCCTTCTCCAGGTTAATACATCTGCCCCACAGTGTGTTACTTATGTGTTGCTGTATCTTAACATGAATCACGTTACTATATCTGTCTTTTAGGTGATGGAGGATATGGCTGTTTCTCTTGGCTTCTAACTCCATTGTCCCGACCTGACACCCCTGCTGAACACAATTACAATCATGCACATAAGTCCACGCAGAATGCGATAGAAATATGTTTTGGTGTGCTGAAATCTAGGTTTCGGTGTCTGGATAAGTCTGGTGGCCTTTTGTTGTATAGTCCCTTGAAGGTGACTCAAATTGTGTTCTGCTGCTGCTTTCTTCATAACATGTGTTTGCAACAACATCTGCCACATGTTGAGGAGGAGGAGGATGAAGAAAGCAGCCAGCAAGCAGAGGAATTAGAGACATCTGGTGATACTTGGGAGTACAGATGTAGGGAGGCAGGTTAGGCAAGACCTCATAAATCGTTATTTTTAAGTTAAGTTTTGTTTGCTTCTTTCATTTGTTGTGTAAGGCTAAATATATGTTGCCCCATTTTTCAATTAAAAACCATTACTCAGAATGTGTCTGTCTCCTTGAGACATACAAACATACCCTCGCTTTATGCTATACAAATTGTCACAACTGAGGGCCTGAGCTGACGGAAGGCAGCCTCAGTTGTAGGGGCTGAGATGTACCGGAACCTGGGAGGTTGTATCAGACCCCTGGACATGTAAGTAACATGAAGAGAAACCGCCCGAAGGCGTGACCACGACAACTTGAGTAAAAGTCAATGATATTTATTTATGACAAACTCCATGCATCACAGTAGCAGTAAAAAGAAACATAAAAATCAGCAGAGAAATAATAATACAGTTCCTGGGTACTACAGGATGGCAGGGGCCACAGAGCTCTGGTGGTATGAGACTGTTCTTATTATCTGCAGGTTGGAAAGTCCTTACCAGGCTCAACTGTAGCAATAAGGAAAGCCCAGGGTCGTACCAGCTGGTGTTCCAGGGAAAGCTGGACTGCTGTAGACAAAATGCTGCTGTGGGTACTGGTTAGAACCAGACAGGTGTTGGCACGGAGTGGATACTGGCTGGAACCAGTTAAATAATAAATAAAGCTTGAGAGCGATGCAATATAGATGAAATGTAGAATTTGAGAGCGGAGAAATAATAATACCGGTGGAGAGTGGTAAACTGCAGAAAGGACACCGGCCCTTTAAGAGAAGCTGTACACTGCTGGAAGCTGAGCTGGAAGCAGGTGATGTTGTAGCTGGAAACAGGTGAGTCCAGAATGGATCGGAGAGTCAGGCTACACCGCAGATGGAATGCTGGTGCGGGTCTCTATAGCAGAAGTCTGGAGACAGGAGCTGGAACCTGGAAGACAATCACAGGAGAGAGACAAACTGGAACTAGGTTTGACAACCAAAGCACTGACGCCTTCCTTGCTCAGGCACAACCTATTTATACCTGCAGCAAGGAAGGCATTGGCTAGGCAATTATGCAAATTAATAATACTGACAACGGATTGGTAGGAATGATCAGCTGACAGAATCCAAGATGGCTGCGCCCATGCAGACACTTGGAGGGAAGTTTGGATTGTAATCCATGTGGTCTGGAAAACAGTAATGGCGGCGCCGGCCACCGGAGACAGGAGACGCCAGGCTGACAGATGCACATCCGACCACGCGGACACAGCGGAGGCCGCGGCTGACGTAATCGCCACTCTGAATGCAGAAGCTCAGGGACGGCGGCGGAGGCCGCGGGAGACGCCATGCCAGATGTATAAGGCGTTACTGTGACTGCGTCCAGAGAGACAGGAGAGGATGCAGGAATGTGCACATCAGGATAACAGATGGGATCCGGTCCTGGAGCGCTGAGCCAGCCTTAGGAGGCATCTGATAGGTAAGAAATGGCGTCCAGATACCCGGATCGTGACACAAATGTAGCATGTGTATTGTGTTTATTTAAAAACTCAAAACAACAGATTATGAGTTGTATGCATGAAGTCTGGATAAGTGTTAATAAACTTGGATTGAAAATGTATTACAAGCACACATAATCCACATAGTAATTTATTTTGTATTTTACTTTGATTGTGTGTAACGTCCTAATGCACAGGTTCTCAAACTCGGCCCTCAGGACCCCACGCAGTGCATGTTTTGCAGGTAACCCAGTAGAAGCACAGGTGTATGAATTACTCACAGACACATTTTAAAAGGTTCACAAGTGGAGCTAATTATGTCACTTGTGATTCTGTGAGACCTGCAAAACATGCACTGTGTGGGGTCCTGAGGCCCGAGTTTGAGAACCTGTGTCCTAATTAAACAGTCCTCCACATATAATATGTTAGCCTTGAGGAATACATGTGTCCCTATGTGTGATGCTCCATCGTATTTAAGGGACACAAACTTAGTCTCATCCAAAATAATTTATTTCGTAATGTTTGCTGCAGTAAACTTGCTGATTTGTAAGTAAATACACAGTTTGCCACATATATACATTATACTACACATTTGTGTTTTTTTTTTAATTAAAATTTCTTTGTTTCTGCATCATGTGTAAGAAACTGATTACTCATTTTTAACACACACAAACATGGCCCATCAATAATGACATTCATTTTGGCACTGAATTATCTAAATTCAATCACAACATATTAAAACCTTTTTAGCCAACTCAATTGTGTTATTCTTGTAGTGTTGTATAGAGAAGAAAGGTAAAATAGTTAACAATCACATTGTAATTTGTATTGGCTGCAGGATATGAGAATGATTGGAATCTAGAAAGAGTAATGATTAGAAAAAAATCAAGTGGTCTGGTCACTTCCTGCTAAAGATATTCTGCCTGGCTGCCAATTATTGTGTCTGCATGAGATGAGAATGATTGGAATCTAGAAAGAGTAATGATTAGAAAAAAAATCAAGTGGTCTGGTTACTTCCTGCTAACATCTATGTGCAGCTCAAACAACATTTCCCTCCTCCAAAAAAATTCAAAGATGGTAAAGAATAAATGTGCGCACAAATTTCCTGTTGTTGTTTGTACCACTTATAATTAATGATGTTGTACAAATTGTCAAGGAGCTAAGTGTTATATCTATTTTGACAAACATACACTTACTAAGTATTTTGATGTACTTCTCTGAAATTAAAAATGTGAGGTTTATTTGTTAATTTTTTTTGGGTGGCTGCTTGTCCTGCCCTTTGCCTTTACCACTGTCATGTTGGCGTGCTCTGGTGGAGCATCTTGGTGGTGATGACACTGGCGTGATATTTGGAGTAGTCGTACCAGAACTGCTGCTTGTTTGCTGTTGGTGCATGGAACTGAGTGTTTCATTGAGGTTAGTGAGGGTAGCATTGAGTTCACGTGTAGCAGCATTTTGATTGTCTACAATTCGGAATAAAGTTTCATTTATCTTTTGATTGTTTTGAAAAATATTCATATAGCTTTGCTGTTGTCTGTGCTGTTCTTCCATTAGTCTGTGCTGTTCTTCCATTATGCGCTGTAAGTTGCCCATGACCTGTGTAATGTCTGCACGCATGAGATCCATGGTATTGCCAATTCTCGTGGTTTGTTCATTTTGTCTACTCATATTTCTGGTTATTCTTCTGAGGTGACATGGTAGGCTTGCAAACATTTGTGTCTGCCTACGCAGGCAATCTTCATTAGTGGCCTGCTGTCTAGCCCAAATGTTCCAAAACACGTGATCAGGGCCTTGTGTTACTGGTGTTGTTGGGCTGTGTTGTGGTGGTGTACTCACAGGTGCTGGGGGCCTGATTCCTTGGCTTAATGGCTGCATTTCTTACATGATTGTCCATGTCACAGTGTTGCTGTTGTTTCGGAGGGATGCTGTTACCAGGACTAGAAGCTGAAATTTAGAAAAATTATCTGTTAGCCCATATGTTTGAAAAATTACAACAAATCACTACACATGGAACACATGTCATTGACTGTTGCTTTCAGATATCCTGCCTAGCAACATCATCACTCATAACTTAAATACATACATATGCCTGTTTGTGGCAAATGTGTCTGGTTACTTCATTGTGAAAGCAAACACATTAGTTTTATTGTAGATCAGACATACTCCACCACAAAAACACATTGTAATCCATAATGTTACCTTATAGCTTTTCAAAAACAAACATAATAATGTTTTTATATGTATTTGGCAATGTTAGGTCAAACACACATGTGAAAATTTGTTAAACAACCTTACTATTTTCCAAAATTAAACATGAGTTTCTGTTGCAGCATCTTACACACAATGTGCTACTGTATGGCTGAAGTGGACATACATATCTTTACAGGATGTGGACAAGGCCATTTTGCTAGGATTCCATTTCATGTTTTACTGACATCGGTAAGTATATCAGATTTTGATGCGTTTTGACTTAATGCGTTTAAGTAAAAGTTTTATTACGATCTGAAATTTATTACATTTATTTCAGTTTGATACTCACAATCAAGATGAGGGGAGTGTGGTTCACATCTTGGAGGTGTGTCCAAAATTTGGAGTGGGGGGACCGAACATACTGTCGATAATCTTCATGGCGGGGTAGCCTGCTGTGGTTGGCCCTGGACATCAGACCTTGCTTTCTTTGCTGCCACATGTTTTTTTTGGTGGTGTGTTACAGAAGTCCGACTTCTGCTGCTCCAGACTTCTTTTGATGGACCTAGTATTGAAAGTTACATTTTGTTATGGCCATTCCTTTACAAACATACCCTATACTACAATGGACACTTTACCTGCTTCCGCAGTGTCATCATCATCATCATCAGATGTCATGGGAGTTACTGTAGGACGACCTGTACTGCTTTTTTCAAACACTGTAAAACCAAAATAAAATCTCATGTATTCATGCTGTTGTTGATACATCCACCCATTATGCTTATAAACATTAATTCTTTAAAAAATGCTTGTTTTATTTTTTTTAAAAACATAAGGACCGTAAACCCAAAAACCACTACATAAAACAATAAACATTGTCCAATAGCCATATGCACTATGGAAAGTGCAACACAGGAAAACATGTACAGGACACAGACATAGGACACAAGTAAAAATACATACACTAACACCCAAAAACACACACATCTTCATTTTGTAATGAAAGGAAAAAATTTACAGATGCAATATAGAAATTGCTCTGTGATGTGGCACTCCAAACACACATTACCACTATATGAACCAAACAAAAACGAAACCCAAAAAATAAAATTAAAAAAAAAATAGACTGCAGTGTTGTGTCAGGGTACAAATACAGACTCAAACTGAACAAACAAATAGTGTTTGTTTTTTTTAAATTATTACATTCAGTAATAATGACATTACACATGTAAGTGGTTTCCAAACCACTTTCCACTACTCCAGCCTCTAACATGACAACCACTGTTTTTGCAACATTGCACATGGATAACCTAAATATAAAACATAGTCCAAATTAAAAACTTAAAAATGTGCAAAAGGAAAACATTATTGCTGGACAATTCAATGACACACCAAGTCCAAACTACACATGGAAAATATACAGAAAAAAACACGACATACAATAAAGTAAGATGTTACATTGGCTTTTGTAGAAAACATTACCAAAAAAAAATGTATTTGCTGACACACACTTGAAGATGGGAGTAATATGCAACGTCACATGACACACATTTGAGAAAAAAAAAAAGTAAGGTCATAGAATGTTAATGCAAATACACATGCTCACCATTCTTCCTGGGCCTATCTGAATCCCAGACATGGGTTGCAGAGACTACTTCAGGAGGTATTACACTCCGCATGGGCTCCTAATACTCCAGATATCTTGCAATATAGGGCTGCCCACCACCGGTTTTTCAAGCCGACTTCGCCTCCTTGGCCATTTTGGACTTGACACATCGCTTTATGTCATGTCATAGTACCGTTTGCGGCATGGGTCCTCCGTCCGCTGGACCACCCCCTCACTATTGACAGCAGCAACAACTTTCGCCCACAACACCGTCTTCTTCCATGTTGGCACCTTGGCGGACTCAGGCCCAAATAGCTGACGCTGATACTTCATCAGCTCCCGCACCAATGCCACATTTTCTGCATAACTAAACTTGACATTCCGCCCAGTCTTAGTAGTGGTGCGTGGCTGCGGAGCTCTCTGACTGTCACTTGAGGCTGCTGCAGCAACCTCACCCACTGAATACTGCATTGTCGGATCCTTTCCATTGGAAAGGATCCGACATACATTGAATAGACCCCATAATGTATAAATAAAAGTAGGCTTTTACTGGGAATGTGGTTAACATACAGCCACATGGGATCCTGGCAATAACAATGCCAACGCCAGGATCCCACACAGCGGTACAATGCTGGCGCCACAGGCTTTTCTCCCTCAATGGGTGTCCATGACACTAGCGCTCGCCACCGGGATGCCGGCATTGGTATAATGAAGGACGCCATCCAAATCATCGGTAAATCATACCGATCCCCTTTTACTGTACAGTATGTATTTATTTTTAAGCTGTTTCCAAGGGGTCTTCGTACTGCCAGCATTATCAGATCCATTGTAAAATCGATCTAATTGTAATGTGTAGACATGGCCAATACCAATTTAATATTCCAACTGTCTGGTCTAGGGAAACTAATTTGGGCCCATTAAACTCCTCCTTAGTCTTCCCTCCAACAGAAAAGTCATCTCTGATGACATATGATGTCACTAGGTCTTACTGTAGGCAGGCAGTCTAATTGGGTACTGGAGCTGATGGGTGATATACAGTATACAGTCATATTTTTTAGGGCACTTTACAAGAAAGGAGAACACTGGATATCCATAAAATTATCCTAAGTAGTTGAATTTGTTCTATATATTAATAAAGTGAATATTCAACTCATGTGACATGAATTACTGTATTGTAAAAGTAATGATGTTAATAAGTGAGTGTCATGTATTTTATTGACAGCTAGTTATCTGGCTTACAATACAGGTAGTCAAAATTAACTTTATCTCTAGGTAATGAAAAACAGACAAGGGAGAGAGAGAACAATAAACAACGTGCAATATTTAATGATTTTATTAAAAGTGCTTAATTAAAAACAATAACCAAATGGATGGCAGATCACAGGTAATATGAATATTTATTTCAGTTAATGGATACTTTATCACTGACATGAAATATTAAATATCTAGGCTAATTCAAAATCTATTAAAAGTTATCCTAAATTAGTTGACAGCCGCTTATACCAGGTGAATATTTTGAGGTTTCCAATTTTCTGAAAAAGTTAATGCCGGCTATGATAGGAAGGTGTCAGTATACACAGTGCCTCACGGCTTGTTGTGTGTGTACATGGCCACTCCACTCCATCGCCAAAAGTGCCATGTTGGCATCAGAACTGAACCATGGAGCAATGGAAGAAGGTGGACTAGTCTGATGAATTAGGTTTTCTTTTACATCATGTGGATGGCCGGATGCATGTGTGTTATTTACATGGGGATGAAATGGCACCAGGGAGCACTATGGGAAAAAGGTGAGCCTGCATAGGTGGTGTGATGTTCTGGGCAATATTCTGCAGCAAAACCTGCCATTCATGTGGCTGTTCCTTTGACAGGTACTACCTACCTAAACATTGTTGCTGCAATATTTTCTGCTGGCAGTGGCTTCTTTCATCCAGATAATGTGCCCTACCATACTGTAAAGATTGTTCAGGAATGGTTTGAGGAACATGACAAAGAGATTAAGGTGTTGACTTGGCCTCCAAATTCCCCTGATATCAATCCAATCAGCATCTGTAGTACTGTATTTGCTGGAAACTCAATTACAAGACATGGAGACCCCATAACTTACAGGACTTAAAGGATTTGCTGCTAATGTCTTGGTGCCATATACCACAGCACACATTCAGAGGTCTTGCGGAGTCTACAGTATGCCTCAATGGGTCAGAGTATTTTGGTGGCACGAGTGGGAGCTACACAATATTAGGCAGGTGATCATATGACTGATGGGTATACAGGCTATAGCGTTACATTTTCCTAAAGTATGTGAAATAGCTTAGGATTTATCCAGAATTATTAATTGCAACCATGTTGGCTGTACTAAAACATTCTGACTGTTAGCTATTAGTATGTATGGCTTATGTTTTATTGTGCTTACCAAAATGTACAATACTGTGTGACATTAAGCGTATATCCAGCCATGAAATAAGAAATAAAAGCATAATCTTACATGAGAAGCAATGTTTTATTTTATTTTATTGTAATTGTGGGGTTTTTGTCAATGGCACTTTGTGTACAAAGTTTATAATAGCAGGAGCTAGAAATATCAAGTATTTCGATTCAGGCACTACAGTAGGGGCTAATTTTACCTAGCAGCTGTTATTCAGGGTAATCAATCCCAAAAAACACAAACTGCAAATAAAATGGAGAAAACAGCACTTTTTGTAGAAAGAATAATTGTACATATATATCAGATTGGATAGATTAATAGTACTGTATTTATTGTATAAAAAACATACATTTAAAACATAACCATTAATTCATTGCAAAAAAAATCCTTTGCTAAAGTTGTGGGGTACACAGCGAAACGCGTCAGTTATTCCAGCACCCCAAATTGCTCCCATTTACCAGGACTCCCTAACAAACAAATCAGCACGTGGATCAGAGGGCTGGTGTTGGAATACCGGTGGCTGAGATCCTGGCAGTCAGACTACCTACCCTGGGATCTCGGCTCACTGCACTCGTCACGCTGTGGGCTTGGTGGCTTGCTGCGCTCGCCAAAGGTTCTATTCCCACTCTATGGGTGTCGTGAACACCCACGAGTGGGAATAGCCCTGGCACCGCTGCGGGCATTCTCTGCATATTTACTACATGCTGGACTAGACCTCCATATTCCTAAATCCTCTTCAAATGAGATATGGATATTAATGCCACAAATGGTTACTATATATCACTCCAAGGGACTTACCAAACTGTGCGTGCTAACAATCCGCCTATCTATCATAAGTTGGTAAATATACCTTTGCTGAACATTGCTGCCTACTAAAAGAAAACATCAGTTTGTATTGGAGGTCATCATAGAAACAGGACTTGCATTTTTGGTGTTACTCCATTAAGAACTATATAAGGACAAATTGGTGGGGTTACAACTTTTTGTGAGCTATGAATTAACAGTTATGTTTTCAATGTGTTTATTTTATTATACAATAAATACCCTATTATTAATCTATTCCATCTGGTATATATGTACAGTTTATAATATGTACAAAAAAAATACAACTAAAAAATAATTTCTGTAAAGGTTACTGTCTCTTAACGCTAATAAATGTTGGGAATAGTGATGAACTAACTGTATTTAAGTAATCACTAATGACATTGTTAATGATGATATTAAGATGTAATGAGAACCCAAAATCCTCTTGTTCAAAATTCAATAATGGCATTTTTTTTTTTTTTGTATCTTTGGGTTACTGTATTATAAGGGGAAATTACTAGTTTAGCAATGCCTCCCATTTTAGAAATTACAGTATTACTCCATAGTTTGTTGGAGCCATAATATTCAATATAAATGTTTTAGCAATAACAAGTGATAGGATTATTAGGAGATTTGTTATAATGTTTCAGGAACTTTGAAAACTTTGGGATGTGCTATAAGTAACATTACATATATAATTCTGATCACTATAAACGGTCTTCATTTTGTAATTCTAGTCCCCATCCTCTCACTAATCAATCTAATCATAGGTTAGATCAGGAACAGTGTTACAACATTAGGTGAACCTAGGCAGTTGCTTAGGAAGCTAATGGTTAGCATGCTCCTAAAACACTGAGGGGTCTATTTACTAATCTTGGACGAAGAAAAAAGTGGAAAAAGATAAAGTACCAGTCAATCAGTTTCTAACTGTCACTTTTCAAACACAGCCTGTAACATGGCAGGTATCATCTGAGTGGCTAGTTCTTTATCTCAGTCCACTTTATCTCCATCCAGTGCTTACTAAACAGACCCCTGAATGAGGGATATTGCGCTCACATGAAGGAGAAGAAGCCAGCAAGCTACTGGTTGCACCTCCTCCATGTAGGTGTTACCCTGGGAATGACCAGCCAAACACCAGTCTCCCAGTCTTAGAAGTAAAGATGTTGTTCCCACCTCTGGCCTGTAAATGTAAGAAGCATTTGGTATGCAAGCTCAACACCAGCCCTGGGTTAGACACACTATCTAGCATAGTTAATATAACAAATACCATTTTCAGTGGGCTGGGTGTAAGCAATTCTTTTCACATATCTTGCTCCCAAGCCCATGTGATATGCCCAAATTATTGGATTAGAATAATGTTTTGCAATGAACAGATGATGTGGCAGAGAGGCCAGGAATATGTAGAAGACTGCATATGTTCATCCCAGTAAAGATGGAGACTCTTTTCAGAAAAAAGGTGCCAGTTCATGTGTATTTTGACTATAAACCAAAATGAGTAGATTAAGCCTTTAAACATCAACTACAGTATTTCTAGTAAACTTGGCTAATTATTTATAGACTAGATCCAGTATTGTCAAACAATTGAGTATTTATGGACTACAGGTTAAATTAGATTAATGGAATTCTGCAGTTTAAAAAATTTCAACATTAAAATACAATTTTAAAGGAAAAAAAAGACGACATTTGCAATTGGTTTTATTTGAAAAACACAATGGAGACAGACTGAAAAAAAAGAAATATTCTATAAGGATATTTGAGGATGATTAACAAAGCATCGTACCCTTATACAAGAGTAATAACAGCAATATGAATCACAAAGATATATACTGTATAATGCTAAAAGCAGGTTGTATAACCAGCTAAAGCATATTGCCCAGGCTATGACAATTAACGGTAATAACAATAAGATTCTCCTGCAGGATAATGAGTCTGCCCATCTGTGTAATCTGGTTGGTTCAAACAGCAAGATGTACAAAAAAATATAATGCATAGAACAGATACCGTTACAATAGTAGAATCTGTAGTCGCGGCGCTTGTCTTGTGATTGCAAAGCTGGATTTCAGTTGGGTATTACTCTTAATTTACTTCCTGACTGATCTAACTCCTGACAAGTTTTCATTATGGATTATCCATTTTCTCTATTAGAACTTAACTGTAATAAAAAAATATTCAACACGCCAAGTTAATGTAGCTATAAATTTGTATTCTCCTCTCCATCCTACCATGACTTACAAAAAAAGCAAGTAGAAAAGTAATGTCACTACCAATTTTATACATTTAGAATTTAGGTCGCTCAATATTTGGCCTATCTTACACTTTTTAATCTTTGCCTGTTGTGCACTGGCAGCGTATAGTGTCAGTCACTTACTGTCCCCAGGTGTGCAAAACAGATGCCACAATTCTTAGAATGGGTGTAATTAATGGGTGTTAGGAAGGTGTAAGCAGTATCTACTGATAAATAGTTTTGAGACCGTAATAAAACAAAATATTGGACGAGCCAATAAGAAACAAATGGATGTTCATTGACTAGAAAATCTGAAAATAAAGAATTTAAAAAATAACAACAAATTGAATGTGACATACTTAATTTATATAATTTTCCCAAACACATTTAAGGCTTTATTATTTTAAACAAATGGCTGTTTCAAATGCAAGGACAAATACCAGAGCAATACTGGCGTTGTGACTAGTAAATCTACATTACTGCCCATTAGGAAATGCCCCATACAGTAGTACAACAAATATAAAGTAGGAGGCGGCTATAGGGGAATTAAATTCTTGGGGATGAGCGGTTACGATGCATGGCTGTGCCTACTCACGAGAATTACAGTAGTCTGACATTGCTAATTTTCCTTCGTAGCTCTATGTGCAAGAGACAATTGGCAGTGTTGGTGGTTGCAATCTAACGGCATTCCGAACAGCGCCATGGTATTCCGACTGCACTTCCCAACACTACTGACAAATAACCTCCTCCCTTATTATCCAGCGCAATTAAAGTGGTTTTAGAAATCTCAAGGGAAAAATGAGGCAGTATTTTGCCCTGTGCGGTCTAAGTATATATTTAGAGAACACCCTAGTATACCTAATGATTCTCTCAAAATGCTGCAGGATCAAGGCAAGATGTCAGAAGCATTAGCAGTGCATTGCGGAGGGATGGTTCTACATTCCGGCATCCATATTTATCAACAAATGTGCACCAATAAGCAAATCAATACATAATATCAGTAGAAGCTCGGAAGATACAGAAATGAACACAAATGCAATGTTGAAAGTACAGGAACAAACCTCCAAGGTGGTATTAAAACAGGACAGCTTTCACAACTTTTAAATGATAATGCAGGAATAATGTTGGATAGTAATGAAGAGTAGCCCCTGGCAGTGATATAACACTGCTTAACAATGTAATTGCTCAGTCATTATTAGATTACCTGTCAGCTAGTGATTCTGCTTTCCAGTGAAGCGTTCATAGCATATTCATGTTTACAAATTCTATATTAAGGTTTTGCTGCAATGAATGGGTTAAAACCACTTTTTCATGTAAAAGAGAGAAAATATAATATTTTATATAAATCACTATAAGAGTCTCATTAGCACTCATTATTTACCAGTCATATTTAGTGGCTTTAGGAACCAGGATAGTCTCATTGCTCTGTTTGTGACTTGTCAGCTGAGTCTTCAGAACTGCACTCTGTGTAGACCACCATGCTACTTACCTCTTCCGATGCGTCATCTACAGTCACCTGTGCATCCATAATGGTTTCAGCATGCACGATGCCTGCCGATTCCTCGGTTTCTATAACTGTATGTGAGTAGATGTTGGATTCTTTCTCTCCTTGTAGTTCAGTCACAATGTAATGTGTCGTGCCTTCCTCAAAATGGTCATTGGCATTCTGAACCATGGCCCTGGCTAACTCTTCAGTGACGATGATCTGTGAAATTTCCCCATCATCACACTCAACTAATCTCATTTGCTGATCAGGTAGGCTAAGTGTATGGCTTTCTGTGTTGTGCATTATGAAACGAGGACCTTCTCTGGAGACCATGTGCACAGTGCCTTCATCATTTACAATGACTTGAGTGACCCCCTCTTTCATCAGCTGATCAGCAGCAGCTGAGTCACAAACTGCAAACTGCAGGACTCCCTGGACCATCTTCTTGAATGCAGATTCCTGGGAAGTGACAAAGCCTGAAGAATGCATGACTTGTCTAACAATTCCTTGCTGATCTTCATGGACTTCATGAAACATCTGTATTTCTCCACCGGATTCAATGCATTCCTCATCACTTGTCATCCTCACCAATGACTCTTCTATTTCTGGATTTTCTCGATTATGTTGACTATCTGCATCTCCTGCATTTCCCAGCTCAGTTACAGCACAAAGTAGGGCATCTAGAGCAGAAGAGGAATCCGAAGTGTGCACATTCTGTGATGTATCTAAAATACGCTGTGCCATCACTTGCTGGACCACATTACCACTGGAGTCAGTTACAGTCTCTATGGCAACAGACTCAGCAACATCTGTTTCCTCCACAGAGCCTTCAACTACCACAACTTGTGTTGTTCCTCCTGATAGCTGCTCGCCGAGAATTTCCCCAGGAATGATGCTGCCCATGTGACTGGCTTGATCAGTAGCTATAACTTGGCCATCTTCAGTGATGTGCACCACTCTTGCTACTTGACCAGCCATAGCCAAAGTCTGGAGGGTAGCTGCTGCAGTCTCCTCTACAGATGTATCAATAGTAAAATTGCCATCATACTCATCAGAAAATCCCTGTATGATAATGACCTGTTGCACATGTTCAGTTGATAGGGCTGGTTTTCTGGTGCTTCGGATATTTTCTTTAGCAGCAGGCGGCTCTGAAATTGCAGATGCAGTGAATGGGCTATCAGTTTCCACAAAGTTTGCACCTTGTCCTTTCAGTCGACATTCAAAAGATTTTGAAACAATACCTATAAAGAAATAAAAAGAATAAACTATATATAAGTATCAAAGCACATACTCTAAATAAAAAAACATATTCTAAAAGAAGATCAAAAAACATATTTCTAAATTACCATAGGTTACATATATTATGCAGAGCAGCTGGCTTTTATACAGAGGGATTAAGAATTCTTTTATATACATAATTTGTGAATGAAATAATTTGTAGCCATACATACAGTGTAAAGCAGAGTGTGCAGAAAATGCTCATTAGTATGGAAATGCTTACTACTGTATATTAAAAAAAAAAAAAGGACAACCGTTGTGTGACATTTACTAAAGGTAAGCAGGGGTGTAGCGAGGGTGGCTCCGGGGGAGCACGAGCTCCGGGTGCCGAAAAAGTTAGAGGGCGCGCTGCCGTCTGCCCTCCCCATCGCAGGCAGCTGTACTGGCAGCCACAGAGCAGGAGGAGGAGAATCAGTGAGGCGCACACTGACTCGGAATCGGAGACTAGGTAGGAAACAGGGCAGGCCATAGGCGACAGCAGGAGACACTGACAGCCGGCACATGCCAGAGCTATGCCCGCCCTCTTTATATGTCTCAGTCTGCTTGTAGCTGTGCAGCAGGGTTACTTCTGTCCTGCTACATCACTCTCTGCCCCCGCTTCTGCAGAACTTTTTTCTGCCCTGGCTGCTGCAGCACCTCTGGCATCTGCGGCACTTCTCTCTACAGTGGTGTAATGCTGCAGCACCTCTCTCTCTGCCCCATCTGCAGCAACTCTTTCTGCAGACGGCTATCCGCCATATTAAGGGTCATAGCAGCTGCGTGTGGCATCACGCAGCTGCTGCGGCCCGCCGCGTAAATGGTCCAGACGTGCCTGCATCATCCAGACCTCACCACTAAACGATGCATCCACACCCACAAAACGTGGCGTCGATGTCCCATTCCCACCCCCTCCATGTCTAAAACTGCGTTTTGAAGAGAACGCAGTTTAGGACCTTGCACATGCGTATACCGGCATATGCGCAGATTGTTTCATAGCGATTTTTGCACATCAGCGTCAGGGTCTGAAACGGCCCCTAGGCCCCCAATTCAGTACAGGGGAGGGGGGCGCTAAAACATACCCTTGCTCCGGGCACCATGGCGCCTAGCTACACCTCTGAAGGTACTGTAAGTATAAGGAAGAAAAAAATACAAAACGGGCTTGTACTCAGACCTGTAAAATAACAAGTATAAGATGATATTTATTATAAAAAGTATAAGATACTAGCAACTTTTTGGCAAGGGGTAGAAAATCAGTACAGTATGTTAGTGAGAAAAAGGACGAAATGCGTTGACCCTGAGACTGATTGGATACCCTTGACTCCCCTAACGGAAAGATAAGCTCTATTGATTTGAATTTTTTGTACGTGTATTACCTGCTAATTTTTACGGTTTTAATTAAAAACTGTGTTTTATTGAGAGAAGCCTGCCTCAAGGATTCTTATGTGGAACTATACTGTTCTTTATGACAACATTCACATTTCTTTATATGCAGATTTAAATGGTGCACACTATGCTTAATTTTTGTTTTTATTACATATATCCATACTTACTGGTCATATGACCGAAGACAAATGGAATGAGATAAGTCATTGGTTGTAATCTTCTTTCTTGGACTGTACACTTGGGGGTAAATTTACTAAGATGGGGGTTCTATTTAAGATGTGATGTTGCCCATAGCAACCAATCAGATTCCAGGTATTATCTTCTAGACGGTGCTAGATAAATTAGAAGAACAATCTGATTGGTTGCTATGGGCAACATCCCGTCTCATACAGAACTCCCATCTTAGTAAATTTACCTCTTGGTGATCATTTCACCGAATTGTATTATATATGCACTAGTAGGTGTTCTATGCACTTTATTTGTTTATATATATATATATATATATATATACACACACATATATACATATATACACATACATTTTATATATATATATATATATATATAGCAGCAAAGAAGAGGCGCACTCTGAGACTTAAAAAGTGCAAATGGTTGTATTACACAAATAGACTGACGTTTCGGGGTCAAAATACCCCTTTGTCAAAGTGACTTTGTTCACTTTGACAAAGGGGTATTTTGCACAGTCTATTTGTGTAATACAACCATTTGCACTTTTTAAGTCTCCGAGTGCCGCCTCTTCTTTGCTGCTGTTTGAACTGTACCCGGAGGGCACCGGAGCTTTTACCTTTGGGGAGGATGGAGTGCCGGTCCGTGTGGACTATATATATATATATATATATATATAAATAAACAAAATAAGATTTTAAACCTACCAGTAAATCTTTTTCTCCTAGTCCATAGAGGATGCTGGGGACTCCATAAGAACCATGAGGTATAGACGGCTCCGCAGGAGACATGGGCACTGTAAAGCTTTAGAATGGGTGTGCACTGGCTCCTCCCTCTATGCCCCTCCTCCAGACCTCAGTTAGGACTGTGCCCAGAGGAGACTGACAGTACGAGGAAAAGGATTTTGTTATCTAAGGGCGAGATACACACCAGCCCACACCGTACAACGTGGTATACAATAAACAGTTAACAGTATGAATAAAAACAGCATCAGCCATAGGCCGATCTCAACTGTAACTTAACCCTTAAGTATGCAATAACTATATACAAGTCTTGCAGAATGTTTCCGCACTGGGACGGGCGCCCAGCATCCTCTACGGACTAGGAGAAAAAGATTTACCGGTAGGTTTAAAATCTTATTTTCTCTTACGTCCTAGAGGATGCTGGGGACTCCGTAAGGACCATGGGGTTTATACCAAAGCTCCAGAACGGGCGGGAGAAAGCGGATGACTCTGCAGCACCGACTGAGCAAACACGCGGTCCTCATCAGCCAGGGTATCAAATTTATAGAATTTTTCAAAAGCGTTTGAACCCGACCAAGTAGCTGCTCGGCACAATTGTAATGCCGAGACACCTCGGGCATCCGCCCAAGAAGAGCCCATCTTCCTAGTGGAATGGGCCTTTTCTAAATTTGGCACCGGCAAATCAGCCGTAAATTAACCTGCTGAATCGTGTTACCGATCCAGCTAGCAATAGTCTGCTTAGAAGCAGGAGCGCCAACCTTGTTGGCTGCCTACAGGACAAACAGTACATCTGTTTTCCTAACCATAGCCGTTCTGGCTAAATAAAACTTTAAGGCCCTGACTACAACAAGGGCCTGGAATTCTCCTAGTCACCCATAGCCACAGGCACCACAATAGGTTGGTTTACATGCAATAACGAAACCACTTTAGGCAGACTTTGAGGATGAGTCCTCAACCCTGCTCGATCCGCACGGAAAATCAGATAGGGCTCTTGTGAGACAAGACAAGGCCGCCAACTCGGACACCCGCCTCGCAGATGCCAAGGCCAATAACATGACCACTCTCCAAGTGAGAAACTTCAATTTAACTGTTTGAAGCGGTTCAAACTATTGTGACTTAAGGAAACTCAACACCACGTTAAGGTCACATGGTGCCACTGGGGGCACAAAAAGAGGTTGGATGTGTAATGCTCTTTTTACCAAAGTCTGGACTTCTGTGAGAGAAGCCAATTCCTTCTGAAAGAATATGGATAAGGCAGAAATCTGCACCTTAATTGAGCCTAACTTTAGGCCCATATCCACTCCTGTCTGTAGAACATGGAGAAAACGTCCTAGTTGGAAATCCTCAGTAGGAACCTCCTTGGCTTCACACCAAGACACATTTTCTCCAGATACGGTGATGGTGCTTCGCCGTAACATCTTTTCTAGCTTTAATAAGAGTAGGAACAACCTCCTCTGGAATACCCTTTTCAGCTAGGATATGGTGTACAACCGCCATGCCGTCAAACGTAACCGCGGTAAGTTTTGGAACACGTACGGCCCCTGTAGTAGCAGGTTCTCCCTGTGAGGAAGGGGCCACGGATCTTCTGAGAGCAGTCCCTGAAGATCTGCATACCAGGCCCTACGAGGCCAATCTGGAACAATGAGTATCGTCTGCACTCTTGTTTGTAATATGATTCTCAATATTTTTTTGAGAGGAAGTGGAGGGAGCACATAGACCGACTGAACACCCACGGTGTCACCAGGGTGTCCACTGCCGCTGCCTGAGGGTCCCTTGACCTGGAACAATACGTCCGAATCTTCCTGTTGAGGCGTGATGCCCTCATGTCTATATGAGGAAGTCCTCAATGACTTTTCACCATTGTAAAGACTTCCTGATGAAGTCCCCACTCTTAGATGGAGATTGTGTCCTCTGTAATGAAGACCTCTGACAGAGCGCTTACATGCTTTTTCGCCCCTCGAAGAATCCTGGTGGCTTCTGCCATTTCTGCTCTGCTTTTTGTCCTGCCCTGGCGGTTCACCTGCGTCACTACCGCAATGTTGTCTGACTGGATCAGAACAGGCAGGATTGCGAAGAAAATTCTCAGCATGTTTGAGGCTGTTGCAAATAGCCCTCAATTTCAGCATATTGATGTGTGGGTAAGCTTCTTGGCCTGACCATATTTTCTGAACATTGTTTCCCTGTGTGACTGCTCCCCATCCTCGGAGGCTCGCGTCCGTAGTCACAAGAACCCAATCTTGAATGCCGAACCTGCGACCCTCTAGAAGGTGAGCACTCTGGAGCCACCACGGGGGAGAGAGAGAGAAAGAGACTGGCCCGGGGGGACCGGGCTCCGATGTATGTGCCGGTGGGACCCTGACCACTTGTCTAGAAGATCCCACCGAAAAGTCAGTGTGGAATGGCCTCTTAGGCCGCGACCATCCTTCCTAATAAATGAGTGCATTTAGTCTCTGACCATGTTCTGGAGTACTTGGGCTTTTTCCTCTGGGAGAAAGACCTTTTGATTTTCTGTGTCCAGAATCATGTCCAAAAACGGCAGTCGAGTTGTTGGAACCAACTGTGACGTTGGTAGATTTAGGATCCCGCCGTGCTGTTGTAGTATTCTCAGGGAGAGAGATACGCTTTATAATAATTTTCCCCTTGAACTCGCCTTTACCAGGAGATCGTCCAAGTATGGGATAAATGTGACGCCTTGCTTACGCAGGAGCACCATCATGTTCGCCATTAACTTGTCGGATGTGGGAATAACAATCCTGTACAGCAAATCTCAGGTACGCCTGATGAGGAGGATAAATGGGGACATGAAGGTATGCATCCTTTATGTCAAGTCACACCATAAAAACCTCCCCTTCCAGGCTGGAGATCACTGCCCGGAGAGATTCCATCTTGAATTTGAACCTTTTCAGATATAGGTACAGGGATTTTAGATTCAGAATGGGCCTGACCGAGCCATCCGGTTTCGGGACCACAAAAAAAGCTTGAATAAAACCCCTTCCCCTGTAGAAGGGGAACCTTGATAATCACATACTGATGATACAGTTTCTGTATGGTAGCTGCCACTGTTTCCCTCTCTGAGGAGGAAACTGGCAAGACCGATTTGAAAAATCGGTGAGGAGGCACATCTTCGAATTCTAATTTGCATCCCTGGGATACAATTTTTACCGCCCAAGGATCCAAGTCCGACTGAACCCAGACTTGTCTGAAGAGTCGAAGACGTGCCCCCACCGGCGTGGACTCCCTCAGCGGAGCCCCCGCGTCATGTAGTGGATTTTGTAGAGGACGGGGTGGACTCTTGTCCCTGGGAAATAGCCATAGCTGGTGTTCTTTTCCCTCTACCGCCACCTCTGGCGAGGAAGGAAGAGTCCCGACCCTTTCTGAACTTATGCGACCGAAGGGACTGCATTTGATATTGCCGTGTTTTCTTTTCCTGTGGGGGAACATAAGGCAAAAGAGTAGATTTACCCGCGGTCGCTGTGGTTACCAGATCCGCGAGGCCTTCCCCAAATAAAACTTCACCTTTGTAAGGCAAAGTCTTTTTTTTTTTTTTAAAACAGCATATCTGTCCCTTGGCAGGTCCACAGGGACCGTCTAACAGAGATCTCCATGGCATTGGCTCTTGAACCCAAAAGCCCAATATCACTCGCAGCTTCTCTCATATATTATGCTGTGTCTTTAATGTAACCCAAGGTCACCAAAATGGTATCTTTTTCTAGGGTGTCAATGTCAGATGACAAGTTATCTGCCCGCGCTACAACTGCACAACCCACCCATGCCGACGCTACTGCCGGCCTTAGTAGGGCACCCGTATGTATAAATTAATTTTAAGGTAGTTTCCTATCTGCAATCAGCAGGACTCTTAAGGGATGCCGTATCAGGGGAAGGTAGCGCCCCCCTTTTTTCGACAAGCGCGTAAATGCCTTGTCCACCGTGGGCAAGTAGTCCAACCGTAACCTGTCCTGGGTGGAAAGGTTACGCCATAATATTTTCTTGGGAATCTGCAGTTTCTTATCTGGAGTTTCCCAAGCTTTTCAAACAGGGCGATCAGCACGTGAGATGGGGGAAAAGTTACCTCAGGATTCTTTCCCTTAAACATGCCGACCTTTGTGTCAGAGACAGAAAGGTCCTCAGTGATATGCAAAACATCTTTAATTGTTACAATCATATATTGAATACACTTGTCCACCCTTGGGTGCAACTTAGCATCATCACCGTCGACACTGGAGTCAGAATCCGTGTCGGTATTGGTGTCTACTACCTGTGAAAAGGGACGGTTCTGCGACCCCGAAGGGCCCTGTGACACAGTAAAAGCTATGGATTGACTCCCTGCTTTAATCCTTGGACTCAGCTTTGTCCAAACTTTGTAATAAAGTCACATTAGCATTTAAAACATTCCACATATTCATTCAATCAGGTGTCGGCGGCGCCGACGGAGACACCACAATCATCTGCTCTGCCTCCTCCCTATATGAGCCTTCCACCTCAGACATGTCGACACAGACGTACTGACATCCCCACACACACAGGGATACCTAATATAATGGGGACTGACCCACCATAAGGCCCTTAGGACAGACAGAGAGAGAGTATGCCAGCACACACCCAGCGCCACTGTATACTGAGACAAAAAAAAACAGTCTGTCAGCGCTTTTTATTACAAGTGTAAAACACCACATATTTGCGCCAATAAATGTGCCCCCCCTCGTTTTGACCCTCTGTATTAACTAACAGCAGGGGAGAGTCCGGGGCCGCTTCTCTGTATGAGGAGAAAAAATGGCGCTGGTTAGTGCTGGAGGAAACAAGCTCCGCCCCCCGACGGCGGGCTTCGTTCCCGCTTTAAATCTTTATACTGGCGGGGGATTCTGAAATATATATCCTTTATAGTGTATATAAGTACTTTGCCAGTGTTATGCCCTTACTGTGGTGCCTGTGTGTGTGAGCTGAGAGCAATGGCACGCAGCGTTACCACTGCGTGTTACCTCATGAAGATCTGAAGTCTTCTGCCGCCTTTGAAGTCTTCTTTCTTCTTATACTCACCCGGCTTCTATCTTCCGGCTCTGTGAGGAGGACGGCGGTGCGGCTCTGGGACGAACTACAGGGTGGGATCTGTGTTCCGACTCCCTCTGGAGCTAATGGTGTCCAGTAGCCTAAGAAGCAGAGCCTATCATTTAAGTAGGTCTGCTTCTCTCCCCTCAGTCCCACGAAGCAGGGAGCCTGTTGCCAGCAGTGCTCCCTGAAAATAATAAACCTAACAAAAGCTTTTTCAGAGAAACTCAGGAGAGCTCCCCTGCAGTGCATCCAGTCTCCACTGGGCACAGGAACTAACTGAGGTCTGGAGGAGGGGCATAGAGGGAGGAGCCAGTGCACACCCATTCTAAAGCTTTAGAGTGCCCATGTCTCCTGTGGAGCCATCTATACCCCATGGTCCTTACGGAGTCCCCAGCATCCTCTAGGACGTAAGAGAAATAAAGTGTATTATATATGCACTAGTAGGTGCTCTATGCACTTTATTTGTTATATATATATATATATATATATATATATATATATTGTTGAAATACTTAGTCTCTGCGCAAATAGTCCGAATGCTTCCAGAGTTAATTCCTCTCCTGCTTTTTTAACTCCTCCACGTGCAGCTACATCCAGCTCCAAGCCAATGGAGCAGAAAGGTATTGTTGCTAGGAAATTAGGAGAGCGCACTTGTAAGTTAAAAGTAATATCTTTATGATAAAAATGCAATAGTAACGTACATTTCAGTTTGGATAACAAACACGGCATAAATTTAAAAAAAATCACGGCTCTGCTATGCTCAGTCCCCTGACGAAGACCATTACTGGATGAAACGCGTTGGGCGTGGTTACACACTGTGGGCGTTGTGACATCAGCTGCTGGAACCGGAGCCAGTGCAGTGGAATCATCGAGACTGAGCAGAGCAGAGCCGTGACGGTTTTTAAATTTATGCCGTTGTTTGTTATCCAAAACTGAAATGTACGTTACTATTGCATTTTTATCATAAAGATATTACTTTTAACTTACAAGTGCGCTCTCCTAATTTCCTAGCACATACATATATATATATATATATATATATATATACACACACACAATATAGCTGGGTCCGGCACTCCACCTGTATATCATAGCTAGACAACATCTTAGATCAGGCCGCTTTTGCAGGTGAATTAACTGCGGATGTGGTTAACAAATTAAAAACTGAATACCCGAGGGTACCGGTTTTTTATAGTATACCTAAAATGCATTAAGATCCTCTGAGACCCCCTGGCAGACCCATAGTGTCCGCCAGGGGTTCCTTATGTGAGTCCATTTCGATATTTTTAGACTCTTACCTGCAGCCATGTATACAAGGTACACATTTGCATCTTAAGGATACGTCAGCATTGTTGTGACATCTGAACGAGTTGGGTTCCATCCTAGACACAATAGTATTGGCCACACTAGATGTATACACAGTCTGTATACGTGCATTCCGCATAAGGATGGGATCAACTCTGTCAGAAGGTTGCTGACTAATAACCCATTATATACAGGACCTAAAATAGAGATGTTTCTAGAATTGCTGAGATACTGTACAAATTGTCACATAATTATTTTCTGTTTGACGGTAGATTCTATTGGCAAAGGACCGGGGGTGCTATGGGATCGGCGGTGGCCCCGGCCTTTGCCAATACATATATGTGGCAAGTGGAGAGCGAATTATTTTTTGAAAATGAGGATATTGTTAATAATATATTTGTGTTTCATCGGTATATAGATGATTTATTGTTATTTTGGAGTGGAGAACAGGAAACCCTTAGTGGAATCATTGAGACACATAATGCCACGGTTAGCCCGATTAAGTTGACTTACAATATGGATAAGAACTGTATTAATTTCTTGGATGTGGAAATTAAGATTGTTGATCAGCGTATATATACATCCATATACAGTAAACCCACAGACAGGAATACCTTCCTCAGAAGTGATAGCTTTCACCCTGCAGCGACCATTAGAGGTCTCCCATACTCTCAGTTTCTGAGGGTGTCGGGTTACAAATGACCCAGAGGAGACAGAAAGGCAATTACAATTAATGTTTGAAAAATTTATCCTCAGAGGGTATAATCCAAAGGAGTTGATAAAGGCCAAGCAAAGGGCTCTGGGCATTAAGAGAAATGAGCTACTTAGGATGAAAGAGAAAAAGCAACTGGGAGGGATTATTCCATGGGTCAATGAATACAACACTCTCAGTAAAAAAAACAGTCAGGAAAGTGAGGCAACTGTGGCCTA
The DNA here is from genome assembly GCF_028390025.1 of Pseudophryne corroboree. NCBI lineage: Eukaryota > Metazoa > Chordata > Amphibia > Anura > Myobatrachidae > Pseudophryne > Pseudophryne corroboree. The sequence continues at coordinate 580,802,303 of NC_086448.1, forward strand.
TGGTAATCACAGATCCCGATTTGAGTGAACTGCATGGCACACGGTTATTACCCAGTCACACCCGCAGTCGTAACATACGAGATATGGTAGTCAAAACTGACATCACTAATTTTCACGCCAAGAAATCAAAAACATCCTTTTTAGGACGCAAAAATGGCTTCCACTGCTGCTTGGGTTGTACCACTTGTGGGTATATGCAGGTGGGGGACTATGTAACCCATGCATATACAGGCAAAAAACGTAAAATCCGGTGGCCACTTACATGTACTAGCAGGTTTGTGGTATACGTATTGTTTTGCCCATGTGGCTTACAATACGTAGGTAAGACCACTCGGCAGTTCAAAGAAAGAATGGCACAGCATCGCACGGCCATCAGAGCTGCCATACAATCAGGCAAAAGTGAGCAGCCGGTGGCACGCCATTTTGCAACACACAAGCATGGAGTTGCATCCCTGAAATATATAGTGGTGGATCATGTCCCTTTATTCATCAGGGGGGGTAACAGACAAAAAAGGCTGTTACAAATAGAGGCACAATGGATCCATAGGCTAGATACCATGGTACACAGGGGCCTTAATGAATTTATGGGGCTATCCGGTTTTCTATAGAATAGCAGGTCCAAGGTGTTTAGTTTGGAAAAAATATAACAGCAAAGAAGTAAAAATGGGTTGGGCATATAACAAAAGCAGACATGGCAGACATGTGAGCTAGTTCATTTCAATTTAATTCATATAAGGTTTTTATATGGTATAAACAGATGTAGCTATAGGAGATGGGTGCAAAAATTAAAATCAAAAATTAAAAAGTAAAAATTAATAGTAAGAGATTATACTGTACCACTCAAGGTATGATATGGAGAATAGTAAAGTAATGTACTGGTATAACCACTATAATGTTGATATTTTAACAGATTCACACATTAATGTAACACTAGGATGGAAAAGAAATAAATTTTATAGTGTAACACAAAAGTAGGGGGGACACATAGGTATGTTTTAAGTGAATGTATATAAGTATGTTGTTTCTTTTTGGCACTAATATGATGTCTTGATTAATGGTTAGTGTGTCTATTTTTCAATGAACATCTCTTAATGTTTGTATTTTGCACAGAGTTGTATACGTTGTCATGGAAACCGCCCTACGAGTCTCCCCTGGACTTCCTGACGCCACGGGTTACGAGCGACGCTACATCCGGGTCCGGCTGGTGACGTGACCGGAAGTACGTCAGACTACGGCCTGGACGACGGGCGGGAGTCGCAGCGGGCAGGACCGAGGACGGTAAGGTATAAATTTCACTTGTTTAGCGTGTAGTATTATCCTGAAGACGGGGGTAACACCCTGAAACGTTGATGATATGCAATAAACCGACACAGATATTTTGAACACATAGGCTGTCCTGGAGTGCCACTGCTTCTGTTGTGTGTGTGTGTGTATATATATATATATATATATATATATTTATTTCAAGTAATAAAGTGTGCTTGTTAGGGCCATGCCCTAATACTAAACTGCCATATAGCTTCCCATGTGGTCCACGGCACTAAAAAAAATCTACACTTTCGCCAGAAAGGTTGTCATAAAAGGGCAAAGCTTTTACACAGTTAAGTCTTGCTAGCAAAGACTTGCCCTTTTAAATATCAAGTATAAACACAATCAGAAGGGCCAGGTTTTACAACCTGATGCTTTGTAAATAAACACCTAAGCCACAATGAAATCCTACCAGTCAGACTTTTCTTGCTATGCACACAACACAATAGTTGTAGACAAACTATATTTCTATAAAATGAAATCATAGCATGGCATTAATAATCATAATGAAAATGTTGGGGGAAAAAACAAAAATAATCAAAAAATACAGCATAAAGCAAAAAAATTAGTTGTTCCTAATTGTACAGAAATAAATGAAATTTTCAATGAATGCTACACAGATTATTACAGTCGTTGTCAAATTGATCATTACAATTTGTACTATTACTGTATTTGTAAATATCAAGGGATAGTCAATGCATAACTTTATTTAAAGAATACTTGTATTATTTTGTTTACAACAATACAGTATTTGTATTAAAGAGCCACTGATTACATGTAACCTGGCCTATGCATCCATATCTGCAGTATAGCAAGCTGCAGTTCCTGTTACTTGTTGTAACAGGTACAGGAATCAAAGCAGATGTTATAACCAATTTATTTCATTTCTATCTTTCTGGCCAGCGGAGCTCTGTGAGTGGCTGCCATGGGAAAAGGTAGAGGAAAATGAACATTTTCAAAGCATTAAACAGTTCCTAGGTAATATTATACAATGAGTCTGGCACAATGCTATTGAATTAATTTTTGGCAGAGCTTGTGCTGCAGTGGCACGCACTGTGGTATCAGTATTTTCCACTGGCAATTTGTGTCTCGTTCTGGAGCAGGCAAGATTGGAAAAATGTTACAAGGATGAAAAAAAGGGATAAGCCAAATTATTTTAGAGAAGACACAGGGAACTGGATGGTATCTCTATAGGTATAATTCTGGGGTTGATCAATCATATACTTGGTATTTATGTATATCAACACATTCTATTTCTGTTCTATGCTCTTTTTGTCCATTCTAAACAAGTGGTAGTGTCAGTCACTATAAAACATTGTAAGATCTGTGTAACTGTTCCATGTGAATGAGAAGGTATTATTTCTATCTACAAGTCAGTCATATTGCAGTCTTGCACGAATAGAATCCCATGGCGGAGGCGCGGCTTTCCAGTGATAGTCACCGCATTCACTCTTTGTGTTGCCATTCTGAGAAATGGGCCATGTTGTATTTGTAAATTCACATTTCATAGACTGTATAGCCTAGGGGCTTTATTCACCTCCTGGAATGTGCTGCTGCGCCCATTACGGTAGACTATAGTGCCCCAACATTGCCAAATTCCCTGGAATACTCTAAAGGGTTTGAGGGAAAATTGGTGCTGCTGGTGTTTGAGTGAACTGCTTTAAGAGGCAAACATATGATATATATATATCCATGTGAATGGAGTATTAGGGTAGTAAGTGGTGTGCAAACACACATTACAGTTCACTTTGTAAGACTTTGCAATCAGTCTGCTAATTATAATGTTTGTTATTAGAGGGTTGCCCCTTAATGGCTTTCTTAATCTACTTCCTTTCAGCATCCACTTTATTACTGCATCCATTGTGTCTGAGCACAATATGTTAGCACACAACAGCTGGACCCAGGCTGCCACTGGGTTAAAAAAAAAAAAAAAAAATGAAGATTATGAAAAATGGGCAGTATAATAGCTGTATCAGATCTTGAATAAATAACAAATTTGTATGCAAATGTTTGGGCACACCAGGACAAAGTACATGTGTCACTGAATCAGCAAGTGGAAAGAAATGTAAAACTTTTGCACTTTTCTTGTTTTTGTCTGTTAAATTCATAAGGTAATTATAGTAACTCTCCGTAATATGGGGGTAATTCCAAGTTGATCACAGCAGGAATATTTTTAGCAGTTGGGCAAAACCATGTGCACTGCAGGGGAGGCAGATATAACATGTGCAGAGAGAGTTAGATTTGGGTGTGGTGAGTTCAATCTGCAATCTAAATTGCAGTGTAAAAATAAAGCAGCCAGTATTTACCCTGCACAGAAACAAAATAACCCACCCAAATCTAACTCTCTCTGCACGTTATATCTGCCTCCCCTGCAGTGCACATGGTTTTGCCCAACTGCTAAAAAATTTCCTGCTGCGATCAACTTGGAATTACCCCCTATGTGCAGAAATATGCCACGTTTTAAATATGTGTTCCACTTGTTGTACGTGCTACAACTGATACGTAACAGACACAAAATACAGTAGCTGACTGGTGACGGTACCAGCATTTTGTGATATACTGAAAGGCAATTAAAAAAATCAAGATGAAAGTCTCTGAATTCCTTGACCAAGTTTGATAATCAAAAAAGAAGTTACCATGAACAACATATGAATATACAACAGAATAGAGCAATGTAGAAAATAATACTAGTAGTTTGGGGGATAGTATCAAGATCCCGGCGCTTGGGATGCCGGCTGTAAGAATAACGACAGTGGCAAACCTATGCGCAGAACTCAGACAGCTGTTAGGTGAGTATTTTAACCATAACCCACTCTCCCCTCAGCTTGATCCTAACCCCTCTCCCTGCTTAATGCTTAACCCCAACCTTCCCTCCCCCCGCTCCCTAACCCTAAGCACCCCTATACTGCCTAAACCTAACACAAACATACACACCCCACCCTCCTGCTGTCTAACCCTAACCAGTCCCAGCATGTGATTGATGTTGGGATCCCGGCGGAGGTGTTATGACAAATGTTGGGATTCTGGCATCGATATTCCGACTGCAGGCATCCCAAATGCCGGTATACTGACTGGATCCCTAGTTTAGGACACATCTTACAACAAGGATCCCGGTTGGCCCATGCTCCTTCTCATCCTGCCACACTTACCATGTTGGGGTTCTACTCTCAGCTGGCATGTTTCCATCTCTGGCAGTGTGAGCAGTTCGTGGAGGAGGTGTGGGGTGACCCACTACCAGTTCCTACAGTGCAAGCCAGCCAATCTTTAATTATTATACAGTATATATAGATAGAACAACAATTAAACCCAGAATGCCAGGCTAAAGTATTCATTTTGAGTAAGCTACTCAGAGAGTCCTATTTGGTATTATAAAATGTTTCTCACCACTGAGCAACCCCTGATATTTGGGGGAGCCCATTTCCAACAGTTCCTCCATTAATTTATGTTTACTGCACAAAACCCCTCTTACTGTACTTGCTACAACAGCTACAATGTGTTGAGTTTGATATGGCTGATGGCTCTCTCCTCTCCAGCTGTAAGCGGGCCAGCCGAGGACATGGGGCAAGCAGTCTCTAAATACCAGAAGTTGTCCAATGGTGGGCAAGTACTGTAATGTAAATAATAAGGATTATATTTACATTAACCACCTTTAATTCCAATATAAGTAACAAAGTATTCTGGGAAAACAATGGTCTACCCAGGAGATCCTGTAAAAACAAAACCATTACAGTTTGAAGCAGTTGTATACCTCACTCTTAGGACTACATATAATAGCCAGCGAGCTGCGGGACTTTGTGCGAGTCTGCCCGTATTTTTAAAGCGGCAATCAATACAAGGCAAAACCAGGATGACTTTGACTTGTTAATGATTGCTACTTTAAAATACGGACAGACTCGTACAAAGTCCCGCCACTCCGGAAGCTCGCAGGCTATTACATTTAACCGCTAGTGGTTTTTCCCAGTCATTCTGAGAAAACTGCCCGAACACTGCTTTATCCCTGCTGGACGTGCTCTACAAGGATCCTGAAAATGTCATTCACATCTTTAATTATTGCTATTTATCCAGCGATGACAGGTTACTTTTGGCATTGTGCAGCTGCTGAAGTCTTTGACATTTAAAAAACAGGCATTTATTCAAAAGGAAACTATACTTAAAGTCTGATATCTCCTAATTTTTACATTCAAATGACAGTATGTAAATACAGTATGTGTCCAACAGAACCCTTTGCTACTGTAGCCACGGCTGGTAAAACCAGCGAATGCAAAATCTCCATATTTCCCCCTACACGGATTCACTAATCATTACTTACTCCCAGAGAGTCAGATTTTATTTCACCAAACACTATAAAGTGACATCACAAAGGCATGTTATTCAATTAAATAAAATATAAGCTCAAAAGTAGTAATATCCTTAACTATCCCAACACCAAATCATCTATAATGCAGGGGTTTTTTTCTTTATAGAAAATGTATAAAAACCGTTCTGACAGTTTGTATCAGTAATATCACATACAGGAAGACTATCTCCGGGGTGTAGCGTCACCTACTGTATATCTAGCAGATCCAATAATTATCCAATTCTGAACAGCTTACTTACTTAATCTATTTGAATCTGAAGATGAGTTAAGCTACTGCCAGGCCATTAAAGTAAACTACATGGGTAAATACTCCTGTCACCGAGGGGTGTGATGAAGCTTAACTACTCCAACATCTTAACCTCGGCTTCGCGCAGCCCAAACTATTCCATCACAGTTCATAAATGTGATTGCAGGTCCATCTTTTGATTCAGCAATTTAATAACTCCAAGTGCTGTCAGTATTGCTTTGATAAATTGCCTCTATAAAACATAACAGCCTCAATCAGATTGTAAAGGATTTGCCCACTGAAGAATCTTCTATGTCAACTGAATTAATGCTGAAAGGTGAAGAAATTCCAAGAGTCATTTAAAAGAAGTCCGTAGTACCAAGTTTACATCCCAGGAATGTTATTATATAACCTGTAATGGAATCAATGGACGATAAACTAGAAAATGCACCTTGTATAACTGTGTAAAACTAAAGAGTTGATCTAAACCAGAGGTTCTCAAACTCGGTCCTCGGGAGCTCACACAGTGCATGTTTTGCAGGTAACCCAGCAGGTGCACAGGTGTATTAATTACTCACTGACACATTTTAAAAGGTCCACAGGTGGAGCTAATTATTTCACTTGCGATTCTGTGAGGAGACCTGCAAAACATGCACTGTGTGGGCCCCCGAGGACCGAGTTTGAGAACCTCTGATCTAAACTAATCCCATAGAACAAGTACATAAAAAATATGGAAAAATACCGGCTTGGTTTTTATGTCAGTGACATCTCCATGAAGCAGTTACTGAGATTTTGCTCAGAGATCACTCCTGGTTCTTAGCACAATATGTATATTCTATATTATATACAGATTATGCAAAGAATCAGGAGTGCTATATAACTCAGATAAATAAAGATAATAGGAATAGTAATAGAAAAGTATGCTGGGATACATGCAGGAGTCGCATTGTCATCCAACAAACTGGCATGCAAAGTTAGAATACGCAGAACAAACCCATATAGTACGGACTGCACTATACTAGACCACCAGGCCAGGGGCAGGATTTGGACAGAAACCTATTGTTGGACATCACTAAAATGGCTTTAAAGGGAGAAGTCATAATCATGGGAGACTTTAATTTACCTGATGTAAATTGGGAGGGGTCTTTTGCAAATTCAGCTACAAGTGGCAAATTTCTACATTCCTTACAGGGAGCATCTCTCAAGCAATTGGTGACGGAGCCCACTCGCAAAGATTCAATATTAGATTTAATTCTTACAAATGGTGATAGGATATCCGACATATATGTGGGTGAGCACCTGGGATCCAGTGATCATCAAGCAGTATGGTTTAGTATAAAGACAGGATCCAACTCCTGTCACACAAAAACAAAGGTGTTGGATTTTAGAAATGCTGATTTTGCAAAAATGGGGAGATGCTTAAGTGATTCATTGGCGGACTGGTGGAACTTGGAAGGAGTGCAGGAGAGGTGGGAAAAACTGAAAAGTACAATACTAAGTGCAACTGATCTTTGTATCAAAAGGGTTAGGAAAAGCACCAGGAAAAGGAAGCCAGTGTGGTTCACAAAAGAAGTATCAACTAGTGTGAAAGCAAAAAAGATGGCTTTTAGGAAATACAAACAGACTCAAAATAATAATGACAAAGAGGTGTATCTTGACAGACGGAAGGATGCTAAGAAAGTGATCAGACGTGCAAAGGCAGAAGCTGAGGAAAAAATGGCCCAGTCAGTAGATAAAGGGGGCAAAACTTTTTTTTAAGTATATAAGTGAAAGGAGAAAATCAAATGGAGGAATAATAAGACTTAAGACAGAGCGTGAGAATTTGGTGGAGGGAGACAAGGCAATAGCAGATCACCTAAATAATTATTTTTGCTTAGTATTTACTACAGAAGAAGGGATGGGGCCACAGTTAAGTTGCAAGGACATTCATAAAAATAAGGTAGATAAAAGTACATTTACAGAGGAGAAGGTCCTAACAGAACTTTCACAACTAAAAGTGGATAAATCAATGGGACCATATGGGATACACCCAAGGATACTCAAAGAGCTAAAAGATGTGCTGGTTACACCGTTAACAGAATTATTTAACCAGTCACTAAATACAGGTGCCATTCCAGAGGACTGGAAAAGAGCAAATGTAGTTCCACTGCACAAAAGTGGAAGCAAGGAAGAAGCAAGTAACTACAGACCAGTAAGCCTTACATCAGTAGTGGGGAAAGTAATGGAAAAACTATTAAAAGAAAGAGTTGTGGAATATCTGAAATCAAACCACTTACAGGATCCAAAAAAGCATGGATTTACTGGTGGTAGATCATGCCAAACAAATCTTATTGACTTTTTTGACTCCGTGACGAAAATAATAGATCAAGGGGGAGCTGTAGATGTAGCATATCTAGACTTTAGTAAGGCATTTGACACTGTCCCACATCGCAGACTGCTAAATAAACTTGAAAGCGTGGGGGTGGATTATAAAACAGTTAAATGGATAAGAACCTGGTTGCAGGATAGGAAACAGACAGTTTTAGTTAATGGAGTGCAATCTATGGAGGGAAATGTTACCAGTGGAGTACCCCAGGGATCTGTACTTGGTCCAGTTCTCTTTAATATCTTTGTTGGTGACATTGCAGATGGTATTGAAGGGAAGGTATGCCTTTTTGCAGATGATACAAAGATATGCAACAGGGTAGACACACCGGGAGGGGTAAAATAAATGATTGATGACCTAGCTAGGCTTGAGAAATGGTCAAGAACGTGGCAACTACAGTTTAATGCTAAAAAATGCAAAATCATGCACTTGGGTCTCAAAAACCCAAAGGCTAAATATAGTATCAAGGGTACTATAATGGAAACTACTGAGGAGGAAAGGGATTTAGGAGTCACTATTTCAAGTGACTTGAAGGCAGGAAAGCAATGCAACAAAGCAATGAGAAAGGCAAGTCAGATGCTTGGTTGCATAGGGAGAGGAATCAGTAGCAGGAAAAAAGAAGTGATAATGCCACTGTATAGGTCATTGGTGCGGCCCCATCTGGAATACTGTGTCCAGTTCTGGAGACCATATCTCCAGAAGGATATAAATACATTAGAGAGTGTACAAAGAAGGGCAACTAAAATGGTGCATGGCCTACATCACAAAATGTACCCGGAAAGGCTAAAAGATCTTAACATGTATAGTTTGGAGGAGAGAAGGGAAAGGGGAGACATGATAGAAACTTTCAAATATATCAAGGGTCTTAACAAAGTTCAGGAGGGAAACATTCTTCAAAGGAAGAGAAGTATTAGAACTCGAGGACATACACTGAGACTAGAGGGGGGGGAGGTTCAGGGGAAATTTAAGGAAAAATTACTTCACAGAAAGGGTAGTGGATAAGTGGAATAGTCTCCCATCAGAGGTGGTAGAGGCTAAGAATGTAGAGCAATTTAAACATGCTTGGGATAGGCATATGAATATCCTTACAAAGAATTAAGGTTCAAAAAGGGTTGAGATTACCTAAAGGATAAAAAAAAGGGGCAGACTAGATGGGCCAAGTGGTTCTTATCTGCTGTCAAATTCTATGTTTCTATGTTTCTTACCCCATCCACTCTCAACTACTTCAGTTGTACGGCAAGATGCTTACAAGGACTACAAGACCAATACGCCATGTGTGAGGGACATGTTTGTCCTCTTACACCCTTTTCCTGTTTTGTTAACATGCACATGAAATGTGATGATTTAAGTACACATAACTCTACTGTATAATAAGTATCACTTGAAATATGACAAAATGGTCTATTAATGTAGCAGTGAAAATCCCTTTATCAGCAATGACAGGGCTTTTCACTGCATACCATTCAGAGAAGAGGTTACCATGGAGAAATCTCTCCAGCGGTGCCCCTGACTAGTGTACATATCACTTTCTGTTTCGCATCTCACGATAGAGTAAAGAGCCTCCTCCCTGTCCTCTTTGGCTCCTTCTATTACACCAGCCAATCAGAGGTGCCCAGTCTCAAAGTGGCAGAGAAGAGAAAAATCTGCCCCCTGTGGACGGGACACTGAGCACTCCACTGAAGGAGAGAGGTTCCCGGGGTGTATATAGAAGTGACCCCAGCATCACTTCAGACTGCTGACTGCAAGCTGCCCCTACCCTTCCACAGCCGGCTCGTTCTGCTCCCCCCACTCTGTCCTGCTGGTCCATTGCGCTGTCCGGTTATTCATACTCCACAAGGCTTGCCAGGATCGCAGAGGGCCTCATTTTCATTTTGCTTTGCCGGAAGGGAGAGTATACCTGAATTACTACTTAAAACAACTATGTACAGTAGTGATGACTAGCAATCATCAGTTACTGCATTACATGAATAGACCACAAATTCTCTCTAACAAATTAATTCTCACCACTATTTTATAGACATAAGTGTACTTATTTGCCGATGTTGGACTCAACAAAGGTATTGAATGCTCAAATATTTTACAAAACAAATGAATGTACCTGAACTTTCTCTATGGCCACAGCATTGTACTCACTGTTATATGCCAGTGTGGCAATTGGCTTAACTAACTAGCAAATCTGTGCATCTGAAAGTGCAAGCCTATTCCATCCAGTGTTCTAGTGCCTGCAGAAACAGGTATCCCTTACTTGTATGTACAACTCCGAATCGCACGGAGTGTACATACATACATACATACATACATACATACATACATAGATAGTGTACATACACTTAACATTCCCATCAGAGTTTACAGCTCTATGCAACTTGATAATCACAGGCCAGAAATACTTACTTCACGCTGGTCTCCATTCGCACAAGATGCTGCATGCATGCACATACTTGCATCTTTGGATTTCATGTTTTGCAATTTAGATGCATACATAGTTAGTGTGAAAATGGAAGATGGATCGGACTCAGAATGAGGCCCAAAATGTATCCAGTATCTTTAATAACTGTATTGTAAATCAGTGTAAGCTATGTAGGTTCTAATGCTCCATTGTATGCCATAAAAAGGGACCCTATAAACGTAAACTATTGCAACAGTTTTTAACTCTTAACCCCCATCCTGTTCATTCTATAGTGCACAAGGGTAAAGAGCAGTGGTTCTCAAACTGTGTGCCAGGTGCCGCGGGACACTTGCAGGAGTGCCTCAGGTTGGTGGTCCAGGACCAATTCAAACTATTTATTGGAAAAGTAATGGCAAAACTAGTGCTGTAGCTTCCAATCATAAAATATGTGGACAAACAGAAGCAAATCATATCCGTCACCACATCATTTACCCTAAAGATGACATAAAAACACAATTTACTTAATTTCATATTTTTTTCTAAATTTCTCAATAAGAAACTTTTAGACTAGGGGTGCCGTGAAAATAATTCAGATTCTCTAGGGCGCCGTGATTCAAAAAAGTTTGGGAACCACTGGTATAGAGCATAGGTATATGCTAAACTGCGGCTGAATTAGTACTTCATTGGAGAAGCTACAGAAACTAGACAATGCCATAGTGACATGAAGAAAACTTAAACCCTGGTTTTTAGACCAGCGAATAAGAACTGTCCATATGAGTGATATGCAGGTTGCACACATGAAAAAACAAAAAAACATTCTAGAGGAGTGTACAAGGAAACATTGCAATGCCACAGTGACGGGGTGGCATAACCTCATTCTGGAAAGACAGATTTATGGTAATTGCCCTAAAACTGAAAGTTCTGTGTTTCTCTTGAGCTCTAAGTGACTGCGAAGCGACAGTTTTAATTCAGACAAACTACTAAAGAGGTGTTTCATTCCGAGGGATGCAAAGAACAGAGAGCTGGGTCCCTTCCAAGAAATCTGTCTCTTTTACAGAACTGTTATTTATCAACTATAGTCTTTAGTGAATATTTTAACCCTCCTCCCCCTCACCTACAAATGTCATGATTTTTAAACATGAAGTTCAAATTTGCATTTTCTTTCCATCTCTTCCTAAATATGGCTCAAGCATATTGTGCCAGGTTGAATGGAATTAAACTGCAGTTTAATATCTTCCCCTCTTTTCTCTTTAAAACCCTCCTTCATTTTTTGAGGGGGTTTATGTAGAAGGGGGAGAGGAGCGTGTACCTGGCAACGCTGTGTGTTGTTCTTTATTCACTGTCATTATTTTTCTTCCCCTAAGACAGAATTCACGGAATAAATACTTTATGCTTTTGTTAAGCGCACATTTAATTAAAATGTACAGAATTTGTGCAGTAAATGCGAATGAAACAAATAAAACAAGGGCCCCCCTCTCTCGAAGGCATACGTTGTGAATGAAAAATGTCATTACATGCTAAAAATTTTTGCAGTAAACAGGGTCTACAGAGAGAGGTTTCCCTTGTAATGACATCCATAAAATACATAAATGGCACTTTTAGTACCATCCTGAATATGGCATTTTCTGTGCTCTACACACAATCTAAATGGTTTGATCATAGAGCATAATACTCCATTGGGTTTATAGAACAATCAATGTTCCATAAAATGATGTATTTATCCAATAGTAGGCTCAGCAGCTAGTGGTGCATGACATTGTAGGGCATTGCCGTTGTACTATTCTGCAGCACACATGCTGCTTGTAAAACTTACCTAACACTACTTCACCAACTTCATCTCATCTGTGTCAAGCAATTTGTTGAAGCTTCAGTTTAGTTTAAAAAAAAAAAAAAAAAGTGACTTGTAATAAAAATGCATGGAATTTTCAGGAGAAGAAACTAGTGACAGAAGAAAGGTCACATTGTGTCTGCACTGAAGAGGTCAAGAGTCACTCGCTGTCCTAAAACAGAAAGTAGATTTCATGCATCGCATGGCAGATAAATATGACATTAAAGGGGCTTGATTTTAAAAGAAAAACTTAATCTCGGAGGAAAGTCTACTACTCTGTTAACCTTCCTGTCTCTAATCTGACTGGGAATGAGTGTTCTGGACAAGCGTTTTAAGGACCATAAATTAAATAGCTCTTTATTTCTGCTCTGGAAGGCGGCGATGCAGCATTATGTCCTTATAATATAGGAAGCGCGCTTCTAGCGTAAAACGATATACAGTCATGCATAGAAAAAATTCTGCTTTGTCAGTTATCACTTACTTGGTTGTATAATATCCCGCACAAGTGTGCACACAAAAAATAACTGTTTTCCATGATATACTGTACTGTACAGCAGTAACATTCACACAGAGAACCAGGCTTGCTGACTGCTGAAATCTGTATAGCCCCTATTTTAGCTAAGGACAGAACTCAATATTCTGAATTACTGATCAAAAGAAGTAACCTCTGGAAGGGTGTTATGGGGTGGCTAGCCCTTTGTGCCGCACAGTCCTGCAGGAAGCAAGCTCATTTCATTTCAGGAACTTCTAATTAAAACCGTTTTTCTAGCCAAAATAAATATAAAAATAAATCCGCAAAGCTATGCAATTTTGAATGCAAAATTGAGCCACATCACTTCTTCAGAAGTGACAGGTCCTCTTTCAAGTTCTCTAGGGTAGATGGGTCACTGTGTAAAACCTAGACAAACCGTGCTGAGATATATAAATAATGGCTGACAGCGCAACCTTTCCTTTTTGATTATTTCATATTTCTAACAGTGTGATCCGCCTACAAAAAATGTCATTTTAAACCAACTAGTTTAATTATTAAATACAAAAAAGTATGCAAATTGCAGGCCAAACATTGCCTAGGCCTACATACAGTACTGCACAGTATTAACATGATCAGGACCTGCAGCCTGCGGAGTGCAGGGATGGAACGTACATAAATTGCATCTCTTTTGGAAATATATTTAGTAGGATTACAGAATCTCTGCAAATTTATACAAACACCTGTTGAGTGATTTTTTTTTTTTAATGTGACAGTTTAGGGAAACTGATAAACTCTTAAAATGTTATTGTATCTACAAGATATCAGATAATTCAATTGGGAACATTATGGCGAATACATTTAAATGATGAGGACATTTGCAAAGCTTACACAGGAAAGCAATCAACAGACTCTTCTGGCTATAAATGGGGAAAAAAGACAAAAAAAAAAAAAAAAAAAAGACGACATCCAGATGACAAAAAATAAAGTAACTGCTATTCTATCAGGGGATCTATAACCGCTTATGTAGCAAAATAACTTTACCTAAAATACATGTTTATCAAACTAAACTAAGGCTTTGGTCAGATCTGAACCTTATGACACAATGTTACATAGCTCAACTGAATAACTTACAAAAGTGAATTCTCTGTTATGACCAAAAAAATCTTTCAATAATAAAAATAGCCAATCCCGGGGTGAGAATTGTCTCCATTGCACCCCGTTCTGTTGTTACTGTCAAATGCAAATAATGCTACTTAACAACAGCACAAAGGCACCATTAAAATCAAATTTACAGTAAACAGAACCTGCAGCTGGGGTAAAACACTAACTGTTAGTATTTTAATTATCAGCTAAGATTTCAGAGGTCTAACATCTGCTCAGAGCCAAATGACAGCAGATGCCTGTGTACACTTAAAGCAGTATGTGTTTATTCTATAAATATTAAAATGAAATCATATGCAGTGTGCTCGTCAGGAGCATTGTGCTATTAAGCTGGTCATGTCCGTCAAAGGGGCCAAATTTCTTTCTTGTGGCAAATTTCTACGGGGTCGACCTTTTCAAAAGGATGAAATCCAAAGACAGCATAAATATTTGAGCCTGTAAATTGAAAATGTTTTGAGCTCTCTAGCAGAGGTCACTTGCTGCCAAGACGCTGCTGGTAAATGCTAACAAAAACATCAGCACTGTAGCCAGTCCTATCTAACTTCAAGGACAAGACTACAGGGACTTTTCAGTGACTCTATGGGTATACATTTTATAATCCTTCAGAAAGAAATAAGCACTCATTGTCAAAGGATCAGTGCAAGTCAATTAGCCTTACAACATTTAAGCAGGCACAAATATGTACAAGTTACTCAATTTGATAAATGAAAACATGTTATGCTCCTGTCCATCCAGTATATTTATATACCCACATTTGGGTCTTCTTTCCTTTCCAAGGAAAGTATACAGTATGTACTAATCAATTCACCTCTTATTTAAACTGTGAAAAGACCCAAAACTGGATTTATTTTGAATCCCCACTTCCACAAGTGTGGAACTTAACACGTTCATGTCTGGACAGTTTTCAGCCCCTTGACCAGTTTTGTGTGTTGTGGGAAGATGTGTCAAACCTTGATGAGAGATAAAGTGGGGAGAGATAAAGTGCCAGCCAATCAGATCCTGACATTTTACAGGATGGGTCTTAAAAAGTTAGCTGATTGGTTGGCACTTTAGCTCTCTCAAAGGCTTGACACATCTCCCCTGTGAGAAGGTTACCATTTCACCAGGAATAGGTTTTTAATTTCTTACTATACACAAGTCAATTTTCCATATAATTGTTTCTGGAGAGATAGATCTTTGCTTTGGAATATAAAGGATATGGGTTATTGTGTGTAGTTTACATGGGAAAATAATGAAAGAAAAAAAAGAGGAAACCCTTTCCAGTACTTTTTCCATAGTGCAACCCCAACATTTAATCACCTAGGTTGCCCAGCATGGCAGTAGCAAACGGCAGCACATGATACAAGGTCTGACATACTTATTGGGCTTAGGAACAATTTGGAAATGTAAAAAGTATTCCATAATGGGTATTAATGTGCACCATTTCTTAGGCAGAAAGAAATGGGAGGGACAGGCTTATGGGCTGTGAAGACACAGCACGGAGGCTGCAGTTCTGGAGGTGACTTGTAATATTCATTGAACAGGTGATTCTGAGTCACATACAAAATGGTCTCAAGAACAGACTGTCACAGCAGCCAGAGTTACTACTGTAAAATAACATAACCCACTGGTTTTCCATCTGCAGCCATCATAGTCATCATAAGCACTTACACCTACCCCACGCTTGGGGCAAAAGATCAGTCAGAAACAGTTCCTGAGCCTACGTCACAGTGCATATGCATGGTGTAGCCCACAGACAAAGTAGAACCATCTGCACTCAGAGACTATGCCACAGTGCATATGCATGGTGCGGCCAATAGGCAATAGAGAACCGACCACGCAGAGACTATATCACAGTACATATAATCATAGTGTGGCCCACAGACAAGGGAGAACCGGCTGTGCCCAGAGCCTATATCACAGTACATATGCATGGCATGGACCACAGAAAAGGGGGGACCGTCCGCGCATAGAGTCTACGTCACAGTGTATATGTATGTTTTGGCCCACAGACAAAGAAGAACCGACCATGCACAGAGGCTACATCAGTGCATATGCATGGAGCAGCCCACAGACAAGGGAGTACCTACTGTGCACAGAGCTTACGTCACAGTGCATATGCATGGTGCTGACCACAGACGAGAGAACTGGCCGGGCACAGAGCCTACATCACAGTGTGTATGTGCATGGTGTGGACCACAGACAAGAGAGAACAAGCCCTGCACAAATCCTGAACGTCACAGTGCATATGCATTGTGTGTCCCACAGACAAGGGAGAACCGGCCATGCACAGATCCTACGTCATAGTGCATGTGCATAGTGTGGCCCACAGACAAGAGAATCAGCTGTGTGGTGTGCCAACCCTGGACTCAAGGACTTGTGTTCACCACACACCCTGCGCACTCATTATAGATACGCCAATGAATCCATACTAACCAGCTCCCAAAATATTGGGCAATCTACTAGACTTCCAAAACAGACTGGCAATCTATTTGAATGAGAGACCTAGCAGAACCAGACACGTTATGGGCAAAGCCATTACAGAGGAAACACTGGGGGATAAGTATGTAATGACTACATCTGTGTACTGGAGAGCAGAGACCATTTTC
Source organism: Pseudophryne corroboree (assembly GCF_028390025.1). Lineage (NCBI taxonomy): Eukaryota > Metazoa > Chordata > Amphibia > Anura > Myobatrachidae > Pseudophryne > Pseudophryne corroboree. Next base: position 580,818,997 of record NC_086448.1, read on the forward strand.
TTGTAGCACACCCTCTCCAGGAAGAGACTAGAGAGACTAAATCTCTGGTAGTTACCTTTGTAAACAGCTCAGTCCATTTAACATTAATCTCCTATATACACTCAAATTTTATCTGAAGCCTTGGAACTCATGTATACCCAGTCCTGCAAGTAGGGTGGTATACTGAAGAATGACATACCGCCATTTTTTCACCACAGCCCTGGACACTGAGTGCCCAAGCTACTAAGAGCCCATCCCACCACCTGCTTAAATAACGGCGCTAGTGTCTGTCGGGCGGCGCCCGCCTCCCTCTCCTCAGGTCCTGGCGGTTTCTTGGATTTTTTGGGGGGCCCAGTGTGGATGACTTCATAATGTCTCATCTGCTTCCAGAGGAAATTCAAACTTCTTGAAGTCAAAATTTGAGAAACCACCAAAAAAGATTTTCTACTTCTCCAATGGGTCAGTCTCACAATTTAAGAACAAGAAAAACTTTGCCAACTTATGCTCTCATAAAGATGATTTCGGTAAAGAAGCAGAATGGCATTTTTCAGTGACTGCTCCTGGCAATGGGCCTTGCGATGGTGTAGGTGGCACAGTGAAGAGGTTAACATCCAGAGCAAGCCTGCAACGTCCATATAATCAGGTTTTTACAAAGGCAATGGACATGCATTGTAAATGCAGTGGACAGAGGGGGTAATTCAGAGTTGATCGCAGCAGCAAATTTGTTAGCAGTTGGGCAAAACCATGTGCACTGCAGGTGGGGCAGACATAACATTTGCAGAGAGAGTTAGATTTGGGTGGGTTATTTTGTTCTGTGCAGGGTAAATACTGTCTGCTTTATTTTTACACTGCAATTCAGATTTCAGTTTGAACACACCCCACCCAAATCTAACTCTCTCTGCACATGTTATATCTGCCCCCCCTGCACTACACATGGTTTTGCCCAACTGCTAACACATTTACTGCTGCGATCAACTCTGAATTAGGCCCAGAGACAGGTGTTTCAGAAAGAGCGACAGAAAGGGCCATGGAGAGAAGGCTGAGCTGGAGAGAGAACAGGGGGCAGAGCTAGAAGGGGAACTGGAAAGATATAAAGGGCTATACTGGAGAGATAAAAGGAGAGCCAAAAGGGGAGCTAGAGAGATGCAGGGAGCTGAGCTGGGGAGACAGATTGGGATCTGGAGTGAAACAGGGAGCCAAGCTGGTGAGATGCAGGAAGATGGTGTCGGATAGATGCAGAAGGATGGAGGTGGGGAGTCGCAGGAGGAAAGTGCTGGATAGAAGCATGGGGTATGATGCTGGACAGAGGTATAAGGGATGGCACAGGAGAATGGGCATGAGTTGGAGAGATGCAGGGAGATGAACAAGATAGACACAGGGGCTGAGCTGAAAAAATGAAGGAGGCTGAGATGAAGAGACTATGGGTGATGAGGCTGAGATGGAGAGACTCAGGGTTATGGTGCTGGAAGGATACAGGAGGATGGTGCTGAAGACAATCAGTGGTGGTGGTGCTACATAGACACATATGAGATAACGCTTGGGAGATGCAAAGGGACTGCATTGTAAAGACATAGGAGGATAGAGTCTCTCCAGGATGTTTGATTGGGAAGATCACATTTTGCCCTGCCATAAAACTGCTATTACTACTATACTATTATTATCTGGTTGAACATCTGTTGTATTTCTACGCAAATAGGTGGCTTCCCTACCATATGGTCTCCTATATGCATACTGAATACTGGCTCAAGATACTGTCTGCCGTGTAAGGCCCAATTTTTTCAGTGGTCATACTTCACACAAAAATCCCCCCAAAAATAACTTAGGGGAGGCAGAGAAACAATTAAGAGTGACACTGATGGTATAGAACACATTTTTCTTTTTTTTCTCTTTTTAAGCGACATTGTAGTCTCAGCTAGTGGCAGGAGTGTTAAAAAGGCATCTAAAATGTATTTCACACTGTCACAGGGGGTAATTCAGGGTGCGTTTTCTGAATCCCTGCGATCAGGTAGTCGCCGCCTACAGGGGAGGGGGAATTCGCTGTGCAGGTGTGCCATTGCATGTGCAGGATACCTGCACAAACAGCAGTTTGTGCAGTCTCCGCACAGCCCAGGACTTACTCATCTGCTGCGATGATCGGGGCCGGAGCTGACGTTACAAATCCTCCCACAAAACGCCAGGTCCCTCCTGACTTTTTACGGACACTCCCTAGACATGGTCAGTTGCCACCAACAAACGCTCTCTTCCTGTCATTCTTCTTGCGATTGCTGGTGCGATCGTATTTTTTGTACCATCACGTCCTTGCCCGGCGCTCCCATCGCGCCCGTGCATTGCGGTGCATACACATGTGCAGTTCAGACCTGATCGCTCACTGTGCAAAAATGCACAGCAGCGATCAGGTCTGAATTAGCCCCATAGTCCCTAAAGCTTCTAGGGGCCAGGCATGACCGATGGCCATTCTAATTTCCATACTCTCATTTCTAAATTCCCACCTCGACCACTGTGAATACCCAAGTAGAATATTTCTCCCAGACTGAACCTGTACTCAAAAATTGCATATATGGTATTGCCCCATGCACAGATCTTGGTTTTTTCAAGAACAACAAAGGACCCCTGCTGCCACTCCCTAAATACTTACATTCTTTTTAATATAACATCTTACATAAAAATAGGTCTCCTTTCTCCAAACAGGCATGCAGATTGGGTTTGTATAGAAATTCATATAAATATTTGGAGGCATGAAAGACATTACAGAAGTACCTTACTATAGCACACAACATAAAATAATAAACGAAAAAATGCTACATCACAATCTCTGCAAAGTATAAAATAAAGTCCCCGGTAGGCGTCTGCCTGTTCATTCGGCTAATCTGAAGAACCACTGGACAGATTCTGATGTGGTTTGTACAATCTTATAGAGCTTTTGTCGAGGAAGGTTTAGGTGTGTAGGGCCCCATACACTACAACATGTCTGAGGCTGAAATTGGATGCAATTTCCCTTGAACTCACCCGGGAGCTTCCCGGGAGTGATCCCATGCGAGTTTGTACTTTTGTGCTATTTTTGCATAAGATATATTTCATGAGATTTATTAAGCTGCAATAAATAGCATGACATATATCCTATGGCATACAAATGCTCCATAAAGATATATTTTACGGGCTGGATTAGAGAGCTAGGGGGGCTGGCCCAAACAGGGCAGACTGCTGCTTTGTGATTAGTGAGGCTCGTTTATACTACGGATGGACATCGGAAGCCCACCATCAAATGATGGCTGGACTTCCGCCATTGAATCTATTGATGTGATGGTAACTGATCATTGCATCAAAAGTATTCAATTTAAAAAAAAATCATATGATTTGCGCATGCTTGAAAAAGCCCTGTTTGCACATGCGCAAATCTATGCAGCGCGAGCGCATGGAAAGACTCTGAATCGTGGCCAGCCAGGGATGGGACTGGTGGCTGGACCATCGCAACACCATCAAATGATTACCATTCGATGGCGACAAACATCGGAACTATACCACTGAATGGTAAAACCACTACCTGAAATTCGGGACCCTCATCTCCCCCCAGGCTTTGGGTTGGATCATCCCACCTGGGGCCACAGAAACAAATGGTACAGCATTGGGGTACAGTGGCGGGTAAAACACATGGCCATTAGGGGGTTAAAAACACTCTGGGGCCACAGGAACAAATGGTACAGCATTGGGGTACAGTGGCGGGTAAAACACATGGCCATTAGGGGGATAAAAACACTCTGGGGCCACAGAAACTGTCACTTGGGGCCATAGTGTGATTATACATTGGTGGTCAGTGTGCTTATTATGTACATTGGTGGCCAGTGTATATTGGTGGACAGTGTGTTTATTATATACATTGGTGGACAGTGTGATAAATACATTGGTGGACAGTGTTGATTGATTAAATACATACTTGGGGGTGCCATACGGGTGTCGTACGGTATGCCGGCGCTCGGGCTCCCGGCGACCAGCATACCGGCGCCGGGAGCCCGACCGCCGGCATACCGACAGCGTGGCGAGTGCAAAGGAGCCCCTTGCGGGCTCGCTGCGCTCGCCACGCTGCGGGCACGGTGGCGCGCTACGCGCGCCACACTATTTTATTCTCCCTCCAGGGGAGTCGTGGACCCCCACGAGGGAGAATAGTTGTCGGTATGCAGAGTGTCGGGATTCCGGCGCCGGTATACTGTGCGCCGGGATCCCGACATTCGGCATACAGAAGACCACCCGTGCCATACAATCCGATATATAGAGGATTCTCCAGCGCTGTGTCTTGCCTGCTGCTGATGATGATGATGGGAGTGTCCTGGAGAATGTCAGTCAAACTTTGCTGAGACACATTGCATGCGATATATCGCATGCACAAAAAAGGACACCCTTTTCCATCCAATTCCGATTTATCATGAGTGCAGCACTTTCGATCTAGGGGATCCTATCCAACAGACACGAGGCCCGCATAAGATCGGATCGGATCTAAAACACATACGATTTGCCACTTTTCATATGATATATCGGACAGATATATCTGAATTGTATGAAATCATGTAAAATCGTACTAGTGTATTGGGCCCTTATGAAACATTAATCTATGACAAAAGCCAAGCAATGTAGCAAGTCGGGTTATTCCACATCAAATCAACACAGGGATTCAAACTGGCCACTTCAGATTATAATGAAATTTGGTATACTACGGTAATTGATGCCTTGTTTGCGAAGATAACTTCAAAATTTCAGGCTATGTACACTGGTTTTGAAGTTATATGCCTTTAAAGCTACATTTTTTTAAATCAATATTTATTAACATGTTTTTTTAAAATGCATTTGCATCTCATCTAACTAAGCTAGAGTTTTGGGCAAAATCTAATTTTAAACCTCTCTTTATGGGATTTCATATGATATACAACACAGTGGTATGTTTGAACAAAAATTTTTAAATCAAAATTTAGATTTTCTCAAAAAAGACAAGATTTAAAAAGAAAAATGCTTGGGATCATGTGCTACAAAAGGTTTCAGTTTGGAAACATCTAGGCCTGTTCACTACTTTTATTTATCTCCTTAAACAATCCATTTGATTTATATTATGTAAATCTAAATCTCACTGCACGTTACGTCTGCCCCACCTGCAGTGCAACATGGTTTTGCCCAGTTACTTGCTTTATTACTTTACTTAAAACATGGATCAGGCCCACCGTATGTTAATACGAACAACAACATAACAAGGTTAATACATGAATCATATTTTTAAAAAAAAACTAAAAGTGTCAGAATTTGCAGTTACTCTTAATTTTGCTAAGAACTACTCATTTGTCATGCAGGATGAGGCCCAGAGCTAACATTGGACCAGCGCTCAAGCTACAACTCTCCCATTTGTGTTGTATGACAAGGGAGAAACAAAACTGAGCATCTTAGCTACAGTATGTTGCAGTAGCGGATTTTACCTATGGGCTGCAAAGACTGCAGCCTCCCCCAGGTAAAATCCACCACCCCCGCGCAGTGTCAGTAAAGCAATATGCAGTCAGTGACCGAGCAGCGATCAGCAGAGAGCTGGCTTCCTGCCTTTCGCACAGTACAATCCAGATTCTATTATACATGCACAGTCACACGATGACGTCTGCATATGCGTCGGTCCCAGCACCTGCCAGATCCATTGCGCAGGTGCCGGGCCCGCAGGCTGGCTGTCTCCTCTCCAGGCATGGGGTTAGCGGAAGCCCACCTACTACAAATAGGTGAGAGTTGCCGCTGGTATGTTGTTATTTCAGACTGTCTGGAACACAACAAAGTGTCAGTTTACTGCTTCCAGAGGAAATTCAAACTTCTTGAAGTCAAAATTTGAGAAACCACCAAAAAAGATTTTCTACAGTACTTCCCCAATGGGTGAGTCTCACAATTTAAGAACAGGAAAAAACTTAGCCAACTTATGCTCTCATAAAGATGATTTTGGTAAAGAAGCAGCGTGGCATTTTTCAGCAACTGCTCCTGGCAAAGGGCCTTGCGATGGTGTAGGTGGCACAGTGAAGAGGTTAACATCCCGAGCAAGCATGCAACGTCCTTTCCATATAATCAGGTTTTTACACCACAACTTTTTGACTATGCAGAGGAAAACATTACAGGAATGCATTTTACTTTCTCAAATACAAAAAGAACATATTGAGATATGGACTAATATTTCTGGACTGATCGCTTCAAAAACACAGTAACAATTCTAAAGACCCAGAAATTCATCATACCTGCAGCATCCACAACAAAAATCTCTGCGAAGATGTTTTAATTCTCACAAAATTCATTGGTGACTCCATCCCAAGAAAAATTCCTACTTGCAAACAACAGAGGGTATGTAACTGCTGTCTATGACAACAAATGGTGTACGTATCAGCCGAAGATTTGGGTTTTTTACACCCCTGGCAGCATTTATTATACCAAATTTAATTGAAAATTGTAAAGAAGATTTTTTTTTATTAAATTGTGTTGATTTGATGTGGAATGACCCAGTCATAGAAACAGCGGTCATCCAATAGAAACAGAAGTCAAATGGTGGAGGCCAAGCCGGCAGAGGACAGGGGAGTGGACGATGCAGGTGCATGCAGTATACACGGTGCTCGCCCACAGTAAATGCGTCTGTTGTTACGTCACTACGTCTCTGCTTGTGGAGCTCTTTAATTAAAATTGAAATATTGTATTAACATTATGACCAGACTGAAAGCGAATATAGGGGGTCATTCCGAGTTGATCGCACGCAAGCTGTTTTTAGCAGCAGTGCAAATGCATAGTCGCCACCCACGGGGGAGTGTATTTTCGCTTTGCAAGTGTGCGATGGCATGTGCAGCCGAGCGGGACAAAAACATTTTGTGCACTTTCAGAGTAAGTCTGAACTTACTCAGCCCTTGCTAAAACTTCAGCCTGTCCGGTCCCGGAACTGACGTCACACACCTGCCCTCCAAACGCCCGGATATGCCTGCGTTTTCCCTACCACTCCCAGAAAACGGTCAGTTGCCACCCATAAACGCCCTCTTTCTGTCAATCTCCTTGCGGTCGGCTGTGCGAATGGATTCTTCGTTAAATCCATAGCTCAGCAACGATCCGCATTGTACCCGTACGAAGCGCGTGCGCATTGCGGTGCATACGCATGCACAGTAGAGACCTGATGACAGCGCACCAAAAATCATCAGCGTGCGATCAACTCGGAATAACCCCCATAGTTCGTAGCACATCGTATGCTAAAATATTTTTTTTATCACGTAATAATGAAACTGACCAAGAAAGAGAATCTTAAGTCAAATGACAGAGAAAGAATGGCTTTACAAATATTGTAACCGTGCGAAGCTGGGCGGATCACTAGTGTATATATATATATATATATATATATATATATATATAAGAGCTTTACTGGTAATCACACTTTTAGGTTTAATAATACAGTTCTTCATATTTTCTTTTTATTACTGTCCTCCAGGTGGGGGAAGTTCATCTGGAAGGTGTATTATTGTACCCCCATCCATTTTGGTGTCCCAATCTGCAGCATTATGCCGGTGGAAGGGGCATGAGGTCACAGTTCACAATACACTACATCATCACAGTCCCAACCACTTCACTAGAGAAGTGGGCAAAATAGCTGAGATTTTCCTACTCTCCATAGAGGCCGGCAGAAACCTCAGCTCTGGGAGTTTCTATGAAATTTCAGTAGAGTAGGTAAGAATTCAGGACATTTTGTGCTGCATCCATACACCCATAGGCGTTTCTACAGTAGGTCCAGATGGTGTGGATGCGGTGGGGCCTAGGCCCTCACCCTGCACCACACTGAGTCAATAATACTGTGCGGGCAGGAACTTGCATCCTGATCCCTGTGGACGGCTTCATCTTTTCTAGCAGTGTGCTCTGGCCTCCTCCCAGCAATACATCAGTGAGGAGAGTCAGAACAGGCCAGGACAGAAGATGGGACAGTACCTGTCACCAACACACTGCTAAAAAAAAAACATCAAGCTGCCCACGGGGATAAGGAGGTGAGTAGCGCACACCAGTGGGGGACCATTACATTTTTGCTGTGGGCGCCCACAGGTCTAGTTATGCCCCTGCATACACAATGCAATTCATTAAAAAACTATGGTTCCAAGTTTTACAGTGTTTACCCATTTCCAGTACCCTAGCTGGTATACCATTATTTTATAGTTGTGTTCTTTCAGTACAATTTGGACTAGCTGCACGCTGCTTTTCTAACATGTACTGTAAGAGAATGAACATCAACATTAAAAATAATAAAAAAGACACATGCTACTACAACATAATAATATCTATTTCTGACATTATGGGGTATATGCAATTGCGGTCGAATTCCCGAAATTGTCGAATTTCGGGTCATTTTCGACCAAAAAAAAAATTCGCCTATGCAATTCAGTGCTTTCCGACCAAAAAACGGACTTTCAAAATTCGACTTTTTGAAATTCGAATTTTTGCAAATTCGACTTTTCTGCAATGATATAAGTGCTGCAATTCGACCAAAGCATATTCAATTCAAGTTTGGAAATTCGACAGCAGTGCTTTTAGACAGCAAATTTGTCATTTTCAATCCGCCACATTTTGGAGGGTGAAAACAAATAAAAAAATTTTAAACATGGTTTTTTTTGTGTTTTTTTTTTTGGGAATAGCAGATCTATTTATATTAGAAGCGATTAGGTACTTTTTTTTTTTTTTTTTGGAGGCACAAATATTATTTATAATTTTTTTAAAATATTATTATTATTTTTTTTATTTTTTTTATTGCTGGAACGGTACAATCCGAAAAAAAAATTGCGTGGGGTCCCCCCTCCAAAGCATAACCAGCCTCGGGCTCTTCGAGCTGGTGCTGGTTCTAAAAATGCGGGGGAAAAATTGACAGGGGATCCCCCGTATTTTTAAAACCAGCACCGGGCTCTGCGCCTGGTGCTGGTGCCAAAAATACGGGGGACAAAAAGAGTAGGGGTCCCCCGTATTTTTAACACCAGCATCGGGCTCCACTAGCTGGACAGATAATGCCACAGCCGGGGGTCACTTTTATGCCGTGCCCTGCGGCCGTGGCATTAAATATCCAACTAGTCACCCCTGGCCGGGGTACCCTGGGGGAGTGGGGACCCCTTCAATCAAGGGGTTCCCCCCCCCCAGCCACCCAAGGGCCAGGGGTGAAGCCCGAGGCTGTCCCCCCCATCCAATGGGCTGCGGATGGGAGGGCTGATAGCCTTTTGTGATAATTAAAAGATATTGTTTTTTCCAGTAGTACTACAAGTCCCAGCAAGCCTCCCCCGCAAGCTGGTACTTGGAGAACCACAAGTACCAGCATGCGGGAGAAAAACGGGCCCGCTGGTACCTGTAGTACTACTGGAAAAAAATACCCAAATAAAAACAGGACACACACACCGTGAAAGTAAAACTTTATTTCTTACGTCGACACACACATACTTACCTATGTTCACACGCCGACATCGGTCCTCTTCTCCATGTAGAATCCAGGGGTACCTGAAAAAAAAGATCAATATACTCACCTCAGCCATGGTCCAGAGATACATCCACGTACTTGTAGAAAATAACAAACCGCAAATACCCGACCAAACGGACTGAAAGGGGTCCCATGCTGACACATGGGACCCCTATCCCCGAATGCAGAGAGACCTGTCAGTGACAGCTGTCACAGAAAGGTCTCTATAGCCAATCAGGAAGCGCAACTTCGTTGCGCTCATCTGATTGGCTCTGTGCGTCTGAGCAGACAGCGCATCGCACAGCCCAGTCCATTATATTCAATGGTGGGAACTTAGCGGCTAGCGGTGAGGTCACCCGCCAGTCAGCGGCTGACCGGCGGGTGACCCCCCCGCTAGCCGCTAAGTTCCCACCATTGAAAGTAATGGAGCGGCTTTGCGATGCGCTGTCACATCACAGACAGCGCACAGCCAATCAGATGAGCGCCACGGAAGTAGCGCTTCCTGATTGGCTGAAGGGACTTCAGTGACAGGAGTCACGTGATGTCCCGGCATTCGGGAGAAAGGGGTCTGATGTGAAAGCATTGGACCCCTTTCTAGTCCGGTATGGATCGGTGTTCGTTTTTTTGTTTTGCCAAGTACGTGGATTATCTCTGGACCTGGATGTACCTCTGGACGCTGGAAGGTGAGTATAATTTTTTCACAGGTACCTCGGATCGTCGGAGACCGTGGCAGTCGGCGTGTCAACATAGGTAAGTATGTGTGTGTCGGCGTATGAAATAAAGTTTTACTTTCACGGTGTGTGTGTCCTGTTTTTATTTGGGTATTTTTTTTCCAGTAGTACTACAGGTACCAGCGGGCCCGTTTTTCTCCCGCATGCTGGTACTTGTGGTTCTCCAAGTACCAGCTTGCGGGGGAGGCTTGCTGGGACTTGTAGTACTAATGGAAAAAACAATATCTTTTTATTATCACAAAAGGCTATCAGCCCCCCCATCCGCAGCCCATTGGATGGGGGGGGACAGCCTCGGGCTTCACCCCTGGCCCTTGGGTGGCTGGGGGGGGGGGGGGGGGACCCCTTGATTGTAGGGGTCCCCACTCCCCCAGGGTACCCCGGCCAGGGGTGACTAGTTGGGTAGTTAATGCCACGGCCGCAGGGCACGGCATAAAAGTGACCCCCGGCTGTGGCATTATCTGTCCAGCTAGTGGAGCCCGATGCTGGTGTTAAAAATACGGGGGACCCCTACTCTTTTTGTCCCCCGTATTTTTGGCACCAGCACCAGGCGCAGAGCCCGGTGCTGGTTTTAAAAATACGGGGGATCCCTGCCCAATTTTTCCCCTGCATTTTTAGAACCAGGATCAGCTCGAAGAGCCCGAGGCTGGTTATGCTTTGGAGGGGGGACCCCACGCCATTTTTTTTTCCGGGTTTTTCCCGTTTTTCCCCGTTTTTTAAAATCGCGGCAAAATCCGCCAAATCGGCCGATTTTCGCCCGCGATTCTGGCGAATCCGTTTTTCATTGAATATGGTGAATTCCGGAAGCCACCTTCCGGAATTCACCTGGCGAATTTAGTCGAATTAAAAAACGGCGAAAAATTGCCGCGATTCGCCGTGAATTGCATATACCCCTATACATGATTGTACATGTAGTGGATAACCGCTAAGTCTGAGGCTGCCTATGTGAATGGTTAGATGTTTGCCCATACTTTGACCTACAATGTAAAGTTAACCATACCTCTTGCTTACTCTTCGCTGATATTTAGATCTGTGTGAATAAACAATTTCAGAGTGTCAGAGTTCTAGCTTTAGTGTTAACACACCCCTTTTTTCCTAAAGATCAGCTTGGCCTTATTACCACCCGGATTAGTGTCCTTTAGAAACACTGTGTGTAGACTGTCATCCTCCTGGCTGATGAGAAGAGATTGGGGATTTATTCATAAATGTGGACTAACAGTATTGGCATAACCTAAGGTATAAGTAATGGGTCATGCCCTTTCTTAATAACGGGGTAAGAAAAATGAAGCAATATGTACAAATCTATAATGAGGAGTTCAGGTAGGGGCAGATTAAGGTATTTGCGGCTCTAAAGCAACTAACTTATAGGAGATCCTAACAAAATATATATATATATATATATGTGGACAGGGAATGAGGTACTGGAGGCGACCACTGGTGCCAAATAGTATTATAAAAATTAAGCAGTTTTTTAAAAAAGGAACAACATTTATTTATGAAGCACTAAAACAAACCCAGGTCTTAAAACGGTGGGAATCAATATAGGAAAAATACACACATAAAAAACGCATATAATGCTCATAAAAAACTTCAATAGAAAAGGAACATAGAAAGTAGGACATAAAATCTATAGGAATAAAAACAATCAAATTTTAAAGAAAAGAGGAGTAAAAATCTTAACTTAGTGTTTGAGGTTAGATCAAGGTAGCACCCAACGCGTTTCGTCCTGTGTGGACTTCATCAAGGGGTGATTTGAGACTGGAGACAGCACTACTATATATACTCATCCTGTACAGGAAATGGTGCTTACATCACTTCCTGTGGTTAATTACTTAGATTATTCAAAAAACGGCCACAAAGCATTCTAGGGCATCAACAAATAACTTATACATATCTGGGCATCATATATTAAAAGATAATGTTTAAGAAATATAATAAAAGCATATGTAAAGGCATGAAGCGTATCGTATAGCCGCGACTTCCGGTCCGGGCATTGTATGACCTCACATCCGCCCCACATCCGGTATCTGTTTCTGTAGAGTGCGCATGCGCGCGCTCCTCGTAGCGGGACGTGTCTGTTCTAGTAATGGTAGTCTTGGTTACGGTGGAGTTCTGCAGAGTGCGCCTGCGCGTGCTCCGTACAGCGGGACACGTCCGTTCTCGTAGTAGGGATCTTTATTGCGGCGGACCCATTACTTTCATATGTGAAGCAGGAAACATGATCCTCCGTCTGTTAGTTCCTGCTATTATAGTTCCTATGTGTTCTAAATTCACCGCGGCCAAGTTATTGGAGTCAGGATTAAATGCCTGAGACAATTCCCCGAGTAAAGTTTATTCTTTGATTTTAGTCCTCGGCTCTCGGATTATCGCAGCTCCATATTCAAGCATGGATACATGAAAAATAATAATAGAAGGTATAATCAGCAGATATGACACAATAGTTAGAAAAGGGAGGCAAATACATATAAGATGGATAAATTAATATAGGGGCACCACATATTTACTAATTGAATTCCTAAATATATAACACTTAGCTGGATGCCCAGCACTTATAGTATGTGGGCATACTAGGATCTTAAAATAGAAAAGGAGCCACAAAACAGAGGCTTCATTGAATAGTGCACCGGACGATTTTTTTGGAGGTGAGAGAGCCCCAATATACAAACGTGTGGAAACAGAAAAAAACCATATAGGCAATTGAAACCAGGCGGAATCTGACATACCAATATGTATACATAACATGTAGAGCATCATTCCAAACTCGTTCCAACACCTGTAAATTTACAACACCCGATGTTCTAAGGAGGTCTCCCATCCTTATACTGGCCGGGCCCAGCCTTGCTTAGCTTCCAAGATCAGACGGTGTCGGGCGTGCCCAGGGTGGTATGATTGTAATAGTGATGTGGAAACCTTAGACATGAGCTCACAAAATTGCCGTATATACAAAGGGGGGTACATTCAGTATCCCACTCTGGATCAATTAGTATAGAACCAGAGTTATAGATCATGTTTATAGATACCAGATAGTGCTAAAAGACAAAAAAAGGACGTAACAATCCTTCCCGGTGGAGAAGGGGAATTTGAGGATAAGAGGTTGGAATACAGGGTGAAGGACTTAACCCTTTTTAGGGCACGTCAATGAAACCCCTGATCTCCCCTGGAGGTCTCCCCGCCAGGTACTGGTCAGGTCCAAAGGCACTGCTTAGCTTCCAAAGTCGGCCGGGGTTGGGCATGTCCAGTGTGATGTTACTGTGACATTGCTCAGGAGACAGGGATAGAAAATGAAAGTAGAAAGATGAGGGAGACTAGTATGTAGAAAACTGCTTACATTACAAGAAGGGTGCAATTTCATATCCGTCATTGAATCCATTTGGGTGCAGGGTGTTCAGTTCGTAGATCCAGAACATCTCCCTCCTGGAAAGGAGGTTCGAGAGATCACCGCCTCTTTCTCCCAGGGATACCATTTCAATGCCTTTATAAGTTAGTTTCCACACGTTTGTATATTGGGGCTCTCTCACCCCCCAAAAAATCGTCCGGTGCACTATTCAATGAAGCCTCTGTTTTGTGGCTCCTTTTCTCTTTTAAGATCCTAGTATGCCCACATACTATAAGTGCTGGGCATCCAGCTAAGTGTTATATATTTAGGAATTCAATTAGTAAATATGTGGTGCCCCTATATTAATTTATCCATCTTATATGTATTTGCCTCCCTTTTCTAACTATTGTGTCATATCTGCTGATTATACCTTCTATTATTATTTTTCATGTATCCATGCTTGAATATGGAGCTGCGATAATCCGAGAGCCGAGGACTAAAATCAAAGAATAAACTTTACTCGGGGAATTGTCTCAGGCATTTAATCCTGACTCCAATAACTTGGCCGCGGTGAATTTAGGACACATAGGAACTATAATAGCAGGAACTAACAGACGGAGGATCATGTTTCCTGCTTCACATATGAAAGTAATGGGTCCGCCGCAATAAAGATCCCTACTACGAGAACGGACGTGTCCCGCTGTACGGAGCACGCGCAGGCGCACTCTGCAGAACTCCACCGTAACCAAGACTACCATTACTAGAACAGACACGTCCCGCTACGAGGAGCGCGCGCATGCGCACTCTACAGAAACAGATACCGGATGTGGGGCGGATGTGAGGTCATACAATGCCCGGACCGGAAGTCGCGGCTATACGATACGCTTCATGCCTTTACATATGCTTTTATTATATTTCTTAAACATTATCTTTTAATATATGATGCCCAGATATGTATAAGTTATTTGTTGATGCCCTAGAATGCTTTGTGGCCGTTTTTTGAATAATCTAAGTAATTAACCACAGGAAGTGATGTAAGCACCATTTCCTGTACAGGATGAGTATATATAGTAGTGCTGTCTCCAGTCTCAAATCACCCCTTGATGAAGTCCACACAGGACGAAACGCGTTGGGTGCTACCTTGATCTAACCTCAAACACTAAGTTAAGATTTTTACTCCTCTTTTCTTTAAAATTTGATTGTTTTTATTCCTATAGATTTTATGTCCTACTTTCTATGTTCCTTTTCTATTGAAGTTTTTTATGAGCATTATATGCGTTTTTTATGTGTGTATTTTTCCTATATTGATTCCCACCGTTTTAAGACCTGGGTTTGTTTTAGTGCTTCATAAATAAATGTTGTTCCTTTTTTTAAAAACTGCTTAATTTTTATAATACTATTTGGCACCAGTGGTCGCCTCCAGTACCTCATTCCCTGTCCACACATTTTATCTTAAGGCATTCATACCAGTGCCTTATCATACCTGAGGTAAATAGGCTGACGCCCTAACAAATCATAGGGAGTGCCTACCAAGCAGTTCTCTCCTTTTTTACTTCTCTTTTTTATTTTCATTTTTTGTATTTATTTCTTAGTCTTTTTTTAATTTCTTTTAATTTTTTGGTCCTGATACTAGTGTTATTATTAGAGATACTGCATCTGTGGCGCTGACGGCTTCTTTGGTACACATATATATATATATATCTCGATGATGTTGGCAATGATGAATCCTGAACTAGCCTTCTTGTAATCTTGCAGTCCTCATACAATACACAAAGCATCTCAGTGACCACAATACAGTACACAGAGCATCACAGTGACCATCAAAAAGCAAACACAGCATCACAGTGACCACCATACAGTATTCAGAGCATTCCAGGAACTTTGATATAGTACACAGAGCATCCCAGTGATCCCCATACAATATGCAGAATTATCCCAATGACCACAATATAGAAAACGGTCATTCAGTACACACAGCATTCCAGTGACTAAATTCTACATGTAAATGTTCCAAAATGGCCAAGTTCTCCAGGATTTACAAAGAAGGCCAGCTTACATGCTAGACATCTTCAGTGAGACCCTAGAGTTAGTAGTATGGGGAGCACAGACACAGGATATAATAGCATATCAGTGGTGACTGGGGGAGCTCCTCTGAGGCAGAAGGGAGAGGACTGTGAGCAATTAGTGACATTCAGCTGCTTTGGAAATCATCTTATGCTTTTCTGATGGCATGTGTAACTGGGAGGTGCTTCATTCTGTATTCCATCCTCCATTCTGTGCAGATGCAGCGAGTTTAAAGTATACACTAGCGTTTCCGCCACTGATTATGGTGCGTCCTTTTAATGTACTGTACAAATTCTTGGAAAAATGTGTAGCCTATGCATGTGGACCCCAGAGTGCCTGCCTCGCCAGTAGTCGCCACAACACACAGGACCCTGAATTTGACAAGGAGGCATCAATTGTGAAATTGTGGAAGAGAATAATACAGTAAGTGTTCTTCACTGTTAGGGTACAGTGGGTAAGCTCAGTGGTGTCACTAGGGCTGGGGTCGCCCAGTGGAGTAACTTATGGTGTCACCCACCATGGACCTCTTCCCATATCAGATCATACAGAATCTTTAGTAATTTTGTACTAAATTGTATTTCCCATATATCACTGAATATAATGGCAATAGTAGTGTAAAAAACAACTAGCAAAATGAAAATGATACATTTAAATTATATCATATGAATTCATCCTATAACCAATGCGATTTGCGCCATTTTAACCCCTTCTCCACCCGTCGGACCTGCGAATGCGGGAGGTTATCTCTCCATCCTGCTCGCATCACTAGGGTGCGAGCAGGATGCGGGAGACCTGCCCACTCTTCCGGGGGTGCGGGGGGCTACCCCAAAAAACGGGAGCCTCCCGAATTTTCCGGGAGAGTAGGTAAGTATGATCTTCTCTTCTCTCCCCACCCCTCCAGTTACATTTATCCTAAAGTTAGTTCCTCCTCTACCTCCAGTTATGTTTAACCTATAGGCAGAGGGTACCGATCAGTTTTCTCTCTTTTCTGTCCTCCCTCAGACTCCCAGGAATGAGACGTCATGGGGTCTATCCCCACCCACAGTAAACAACGGACACCCAGAAAAGGAGGAGGGAAGCCAAGGAGATCCAGGAATGCTGCATCTATTGTGGCGGGTACTCTGGCACTGCAGCAGAGCAGATGGCAGTGCCTCAGTGACTGGGAACCGAGCGCTGCACTGTGACGTAATCATGCAGCAATTGCTCCTGGCTTCCTTAATTTTGGTGTTACCCGGTGTGGTGACAGTGACGCCAGGTGCCTGGCGCCATATGGTGTATTGAGGCTAGGTGTACAAGGATGCATCTGTATGTTTAACTGTAAATCATATATGGTTATGAGCAATACCAAGAAAATAAACCAGATATCTTATATAAACAAAATGAAAGCAAATTTACAACTGTTAATTCACTTTAGAAATTAAAACGCTCATAAAAACAAGAAATTGGTTTGAAAAAACAGGGATTACGCTGCTGCTTTATGCTTGAAACACTAAATGAACAGACCAAAAGTAGCATCATCCTCCCCTGTTGTAGTTAATCAGAATAAAATGAAAACTAGAACATACAAATTATATATATGAAGGAAATAAATAAGTCTGTACATTTATGAGCTTTTGTCCACTTTGTGTCCCCATACTAAATAAAAACCTATATTAAATTCTTAATGCTGCATAAAATAAAACAATTTAATTTATGTCATCATCTGTACTCTGAGGAATTCAGAGGTTCCACAGGAATTAAAAAACGCAATTATCATGCCAGGCTCTAACTAATGGTGGCATTTTATTCAATGCAGCCACGTACTGCTACAATATTACAATTACGCCACGGATCACTACAGGCTTGTTCTGACGTCTCGGTTGTGTGGATTTACAGCGACTGCACTTAGCAACGTGTGATTTCTAACAGAATTACTTCTGATGAATTTGAATGCAAATTTCAGGCGCTTTTCAACTAGGCGATGCTAAAACTAGTCACTTCACTGGCTTCAGATATCCTGCGTTTAGCAAGTAACACCCTCTCGTGAAAATAATGAAAACTGACAACAATGTAATACAATTATTACCAGTCTAACGTTCTAGAAGGAGCAGTACTCTTATTGTTTCCAAATGATTAAGTGCTTTTCCACAGTACATGCTTGATGCACAGCACAGAAGCCGAGGTGCTGCTTCTTTTACCTATGTAGCAGGGATGTTGTCACATTAGCAAGGGGATATGCAGAAAATGAGTTCCAGTATATTTCATGTTTAATATGGTCACATTTTGCAGTGACGGAGAGTATATTCAGCACCAGTACTATCAGCATGTCATTCTCATACAGGCACATTAACAGCACTACGCTAAACAAAAGAAAGGATGATGAGACAGGGGCACTTTCCTTATGAATGCCTGGCACAGATGGCCGTGAAGGGCTGTGGGCTCTATTTCAATGAAATTTCAGTAACCTTCACATTGGATCATCTTTGTAGACATGGGGCCTTGATACAGGAGGGTAAAGGCTTGCCAACTGCTTATCTAAATGCCCCAAACACAGCCAAGAATATGAATTGAGACCTGTCCCATCTGCTAAGCTGGACGGCTCAGCTCCTTTCTACACTTACAGCACTGTGACATATTTATAGTATTCTCAATCTATTCAATTACTATCCCTTTATAGGTCTCTACCAGACATTTTTTGGGAACAGTGTTCGTAATACTAAACATCACTGAAATAAGAATATTTGGGTTTGTTGTTTTTATTATTATTATTTATCGGTTTATTATATTGTTAAATGCAAAATATCATCTGTAAAAAGGAAGTATATAGTGGAATGCTAGCAGAAGGACTGGTTGGTAAAGGTTACACACTGTACAGTAGTTGGAATATTGGAAAAGCTTATTTCATACATGTTATGTGTGTACAAATACACATAATTATCACACAGTTAATAAACTATAATCAGTTGTTAGCAGGACAGCGGACATAGGGGGTCATTCCGAGTTGATTGCACCAAGCAACTTTTTGCTGCTAGTGTGATCAACTAATCTCCGCCTATGGGGGAGTGTATTTTAGCATAGCAGGGCTGTGTTCGCTTGTGCAGCCCTGCTATGCTAAAAACGTTTCACTCAAAACAAGACCAGCCTTGCAGCTACTTACCCAGTGCGACGGATCCAGCGATGAAGGTCCCGGCTGTGACGTCAGACATCCACCCTCCGTTCTCCTGGACACGTCTGCGTTTCTCTTACCACTCCCCGAAAACGGCTGGAAACAGTGAGTATCCACCCTGGAAACGCTTCCCGCCTGACCATCTTCTTGCGATCGCTGCTGCGCTCACATATGTCGTTGGCGGAGTCGTTGCCCGGCGACGATCGTCGCCAGGCAATGACGCGCGTGCACGAAGCGACTGTCGCGCATGCGCATTTCTGACCCGTTCGCACAGCAGCGAAGAACCGCTGGTGCGAACGGGTCAGAATGACCCCCATAGGGCCTAATTCAGACCTGATCGTTGCTGTACGTTTTTGCACAGCGGGCGATCAGGTCTGTACTGCGCATGCACCGCAATGCGCAGGCATGATGGTCCGCAAGCGCCGGTTAGCGACGGGATGGTGCGAAGAATGCAATCACACGGGCGATCGCAAGGTGACTGACAGGAAGAGGCCGTTGTGAGTGGCAACTGACCGTTTTAGAGGAGTGTCCGGGAAAACGCAGGTGTCCCCAGGCGTTTGGAGGGAGGACTCCTGACGTCAGCTGCGGCCCTGATCATCGCAGCAGAAAAGTCCTGGGCTGAGCAGGGACTACACAAACTTCTGTTTGTGTAGCTCTCCTGCACATGTGATCGCACCCCTGCACAGCGAATTCTCCCTCCCCCTGTAGGCAGCGACTATCTGTTCACAGCAGTGCAAAAATCGCCTGTTAGCAATCAAGTCTGAATTAGGCCCATGATCAATGGTCTACTTTCCTCTACTCTCTACATTTAGGGAATAAGGCTGATATTGAATTTAGATTTATAGGCAACCCTAAAATGTACATTTAGTGCAAAGGAAAACAAAAAGGAGAGGGGCAACACAAACCTATAATGCAAGTGTATTTATTTATTTCTTTTTGTAGGGAAAATCCTCTCTGCTTTTGCATATACAGTGGCATACAGAGGATACATTTTGTCACAGTGCACCGGAGCCCAGTTCTTACTTACAAGGACCTTCAATGTTGGTTCCCTGGTGGCTGCATTACTGTGATCGCGAGCAGGTGTCGCTGTAATCCCTCGATCCCAGTGGTCCCTCTCCCTGCTGCTGCAGGCGTCATCTTCTCTCCTGGTGGCTGTGATTACAGGTAGATGCAGCTCTCATAGAAACACATGTGCCTCTCTGTCACAAATGTAAAACGCACAGCGGCGATGCTATTGCATTTCAGGAGTAACTCCCGGCCAGCGCAGCTCCTGCGGCTGGCCGGGAGAACCTCCTCGCTGCCCGGGTCGCAGCGGCTGCGTGTGACGTCACGCAGCCGCAGCGGCCCGCCCCCCCCAACGGTCCGGCCACTCCCCCTAAACAGCGGCTTAATGCCGCCGTCCAGCCCCCTCCCGCCCAGCGACCACCTCTGCCTGTCAATCAGGCAGAGGTGATCGTTACACTACAACGGCCTTCAGCCGCCCAGCATGCGTCGGTGCACTGCGGCACCGGTGCATGCACAGATCTGACCCAATCGCTGCGCTGCGATAAACTGCAGCGAGCGATCGTGTCGGAATGACCCCCTATATGCAGCCAACAGCACAAGACACTATATGCAGCCAACAGCACAAGACACTATTTTCATAAGCCTGCACAGAGCGATCATTTGCAATATGGGTGGTTCAATATGCAACATACAGCCCTTAACCTTATGTATCAAATTCCTGTTTCCCTACAGATTGTAAGCAGGGCCCTCTTACCTCGCTGTCTGTTATTACCCACTCTCATTTTAACACTGTGCTCCCAATTGTAAAGTGCAACATAATACGCTTCTGTCCTATATTATAATATGTATACTGTATATTAATCTTTCTCTGTCTCTTGCAGATATATATATATTAGTGTATGTCTATATGTTGATAAATAAAATGTAGATAATATATGTGACGTAAAAAAAAAAACTTAATAAGCAAAAACTGGAAACATTATTTAGTGGTGCACGCAGGGGGGGTTTCTGAGTACCTGGAAACCCCCCCTGATGAGCCAAGATTTCTATTTTGAGACAGACACAGCTTTTTCTCCGTCTCCGCAAAAGCCTCCACCGCGATCGCAGAGCTGCAGCAGCAAGAGAGAGCTTATGGTGTTCCGGGGGAGCTGCTGGCTGTGCATGCTCAGCAACAGCAGCTCCCTCCGTCCTCACTCTGCCGCCCCTCTGCTCTCAGCCCATGATGGATTATGTAAGTTTGAAGCCAGTGTTTATGTGTGTATTTGTATGTTTGTATGTACAGTAAGTCTGTGTGTTTGTGCACTGGTGTATGTACAGCATGTATGTACGTATGGATGTGTCCTTGTTTATATGTGTGTGTTTGTGTATGTAAATATGAATGTGGGATATATATATATATATATATATATATGTGTGTATGTATGTATATATGTATATATGTATGTGTGTATATATATATATATATATTACACGTACATGCACATATACATACATACATACAGTACCCACGGAAACCCCCCTCGCTAAATCCTGCATTGCAAGATTATTAAACATCGTGCTTTATTTGGTGTTTGAATTGATCTATTCTTCATATAATGTAGCCAACATGTAGCCTTTAACAAAATAGAGAGAGCGCTAAGATTACTTAACATGAGCATTGTCTAAAGCCATTAAGAAGACCTCGATCAGACCTGTCAATAATGGGGGCCCTGGACTTAGACAAATCAACGGGCCTAAGGGTTCCATCTGTCTATATGTACAATAGATTACTCATACAGTATAATCACATAATTACCTCTGTGTGCAAAACTGATTTTATGGGGGATGGAAAGTATATGAGATCTACAAAATGTTACAGATCCCAGTCATAATAAATTACACATAGGATTCTTGATCTGTCTCTTCCAGGACCCCCAATGTCTATGCTTTCTGTATTGGTGAATAAATGCCAGGACTGATCAGCATTACTTGTTCTTCTACTAAAGTGCTTGAGTGAAGGGTTCAAAGCAGTGGCAGAACCAGCAAGTGATGGGCCCAGGTGCAAAAATACACTTTACTCCACCCCCATAGACCAACTCTCCCCTGTCCAAAAGCTCACGGGTCCCATTATGGTTACATCTCTCATCATATAACTACCACTACTGGGCTGTGGATAATGCTTATGGTAGTTCCACCCTCGTTAGAAAAAGAACTGGTTTCAACCATACACACTGACATGTAGTCTCTCTTCTAAGATATCCTGGAGGCATGGGGCATAGCAGTGTATTCATGACCCTGCAAATTGCACCATCAAACCGCTTCCCCCCATCCCCCAGGCCTGCTTTTACAAGAGTTTGAGAGAAAACAACCCCAAAAATGTGTATCTCCCAGATATTACAGGAGAGTAGGCAAGTATGGTTACAATGGGTTCATATGAATGCAGAGGGGGAATCTTTCCAGCTGACGGATCATATTTTAAATTAGGTTACTCATAGGATTGGTCAACTCAGTGACAGGCAACAGTGGGCAGAAAAAGGATATTTAAAAGGACAGCATTCATGCAGTTGTGGAGGAACTTCTATATGTGTTGATGTATATACCGTAGTATGTACACATGAGCTAATATAATACCTTATATAAGGAAAGACAACGCACATGGGCATTTCATTACATTACACACATTCATTTACAGAGGACAAAGAGGCAGTTAAAAAAAATTGTTAAGTGTTCTAAAACCATAATGGATGAAACACTAGAGCTTCTCTCACATAACATTGTTTTTAAATTGGGCCCATAGGGTACATTTTGTGATATTTTGTTTTATTTCTAACACTTTTAATCACGTCCCCTATTGGCAATGATCACTATAACTGGTCCTTGTTGCTCACCTAATTGGATTGGCCACACTTTCTAGTACTATGGTGCAATCAATCTGTAGCCCAGTACTGCATGACACCTCTCGAAGCTTACCCACAGACAATCACAGAAGCAATCAGTACACCTTGAAATATTCATACCAAATTGAAAAGTATTATGTGACTTATTGAAATCCAGTTATACTACACTTTAAGAAAACAAGTCTAAGTACCACTATGTGTATGTGTCATTCTTTTGTTCTGATACACCTCATGCATTTGTATTGTGCACTATTTATTTAGTAGCATTAAAAAAAACACACAGGAAGAGTCTATGAAAACTCAGCACATAAAAGTCAGCACCTTCTATCATTGACAGAAAGCATTGCTGGCAGCTAATGGTTAATCCCTGGGAGAGTTGCTATTTAAGTGCGTCATAATTAGTTGAAAAAAAAAATTGCCAGTACTGTATTGTCTACTTTTAAATGCCATTCCATTTATTTATTAGTAAATAATAAAGTATGGGCTGATCATTGTTGGTAAGTGCACGCCTCGCATAAGGGTTAAAATGGGGGGAGGGTACTGAGTTCCACCACCTGTAGTGGTAGGGGGAACTACAGTAGTTCTACCTCCTCCATTGCCCTGCACAGTAATTACAACAGAAAACCCTGCCCCATCACCAACATACAATAGATTATGCAGCTACCTCCCCATTCCTTGGTTCCTGGTGGCTCCATGGTCCTCCTCCATTTGCAGCCCACCCCTCTTGGTACTCACACGCGCTGTGTCTGTTGGACAGCATTCATCCCCTCCTTAGGTCCCAGTGGCTTCCTTTTCCAGCACGGCGTATGTGATATCATGCTGTCACCGCTGCTGAAGTGAAGAGGCGCCATGAAGAGGAGCAGACTTTGTGCATCTCGAAGATAAGATGAGAGGGAGCTGGAGGGACGAGAGGTAGGGAAGCTGCTGGAGGGATATAGGGCATGGAGCTGCTGGAGGTTCACAGGCGATGAGCTACTGGAGTGACAGAGGCAGATATGTGTATAAGGGGCAGTACAGTGCGCATTATGTGCAGGGGCACTACTATTGTAGGCATTATGTGTAAAGGGCACTACTACTGTGGGCATTCTGTATATAAGCGGTACTACTACTGTGGGCATTTTGTGTATGAGTGGCACTACTGTGGTCATTATGTGTATGGGGCACTACTACTGTGGGAATTGTGTATAACGGGTACTACTGTGTGGCATAACATGTATTAAGGGTACCATTGTGTAGTGCAATGTGAATAAAGGGCACTACTGAGTGATATAACCTGATTAAGGGGCATTACTATGTGGTGTACTATGAATCAGGGGCACAACATGCGGTTTACTGTGAATAAGATTGTGCTACGGTGTGGTGTAATTTTATTTGAGGGTACTATTATGTGACAGCGCTACTTCTTTGTGAGATCAATATCCCTTTATAAAGTATGGGAAGTAGGGCACTAATTAATGGTTTGAAGGGGGGTGGCAAAAACAATAGTACTGTTTCTAGCTCCGCTTACTGTGGTGGGGGGAGGGGGGGGAGTAGGTGGCGGGATAAATGGGTTCCACCACCTCTCCAGGACCACTTTAAGCCCTGCCTGACATATATGGTGGCATGCAGGTGATCAGACCATTTAGGTATATACAGTGAGTACTTCATTGCACAATATTGGCATTGTCTATTAATTTGTATTCAGGATATTTAGGAAATACTGTACTTACCTTTTCTGACACCAAAAATACTAAACTGTCTTTTGTCAGTTTCAGGCAATCATAGTAATTTACTTAAATCCTGTGTATGTTTTCTTTTATTTGCAATAAAAAGTGAGATGGATTTTTATTATGAGGGAGACTTAACGGCAGGGTTTATATTAAGATACACATGCCCCATGGCTATTAATCCTATTTTATACCATGAAGACCTGATTATCTTTTTCATGACCATGCACATTGCTTGGTTCCACTGTTTAATTAGGATGCTATTCAGCCACAACCAATTTATACATGTATAACACAATGTAGATTGGAGATTGAGATACTCTGAAGATGTAACTTTTACAAGTAAGGGAATGTCACACAGTGCTAGTCAGGAGTCTATATCTTCTTTTTATACACAATTTTTGTTACACTATAAATTACAAACATAATTGACTTTTCTTGATGGTGTGAATTTACATGGAACTGACTAATTGCACCATTTTTTAAGGTCACCTGTCTGACAAGGATTATGTTACCAGGGTATAAAAGGGCAGCTGTTGCCTAGAGGCTCTTCCAAATGACCTCTTTAGCAAACAAGTCATAACCTATGTATGCAGCCCATTTTATCCAGGACCCTTGGGGCACCTGGAGGGTAAACTATAACCTCTCTCTGACATATGTAATTTACCAAAGCAGGTTGGAAAGAGGAAACGCGCACACAATATGTTATCATATCGTTATCAGGGGGTGAGTATATGCATTAAGGTGCTAATGGCAATACCAATTATTCTGGCTGAGAAACATTATAGAACACTCATTACATCGGTTACAGACCCCGATGTAATCATCTACTTGTAAGGCATAGTCTAGATAAGTGACATATTCTAGAAAAGTGACATATTCTAGAAAAGTGAAAAGAAAACCCCACATCAAATCAACAACCATAAAAAAGAATACATATTTAAACTCAATGATCAATGTGAGTTGTTACTATATAACACTGTATATAGCATTTTATAACTTCGACAGTAAAACAGCTACAGTATAGTATATTCTGCACAATACAGAATTTCACAGGATTTATGGCGTTATTTGGCAGTCTCAGTGGATTACCTGCATTAGTGTGCAAGCCATCACTCAGTCCTTTGATGCAATAGAGGCAGGAGAATTAACATTTCGTTTGCCTGCTCTGCCTACACAGGATCCAGCCAGGATTCCGGCAGTCGAAATACTGATGCAGGAATGCCGGAAACGGCATCCCGAATGAGATCATAATCCCAGCGCCAGCATTCCAACAGCCGTGATCCCGAATGAGTGATTGTCGGGCCACCAGAGAGGTAATACGCGGGGGAAGGGGGCATTTCAGCCCCAACCTGTCTACAGTGCCAGATTAATGTCCATAGGGGCCTGGAGCTGAAGGGGGGGGGGGGATTAAGCAGCGCTGGATTAAGGGGGGACAGGGGAGACATTATTTCTCGGGGGTGCTCTGTGTCAACCACCAGCCGATTGAATATATTTTTCTAACTCTCTTTGCACATGTTATATCTGCCCCCCCCTGTAATGCACATAATTTTGACCATTAGCTAACAAATTTGCTGCTGCAATCAGGTCTAAATTAGGCCCTAAGGGCCAGGCCTACATGTGTTCAATGATTTCCTCAAACTCTCCCATCATGCACCTTGAAGCTGAGTACCCAACTCGGCCAGCTCAAATCAGTGGTGGGCACTGATTTACATTTGCCCTTTGAGGAGGACATCACACAGAAGGAGCAGTAAAGGAAGGCTGTGCTCTTCTGCTGTGTAAGTGAGTTATGCACCAGGAGAGCAAGCACAGCTGTCACATAACAGGAGACTCATTACAGCCCCTGCAGTGGCCCCCATCTGCACTGACCAAAGGCTACAAGTGCAGCTCTGTGACAGAGGACTTCAAACGTAGGCTCTCTCTATGGAGGGCATAGTTGGTGCCTGCCTTCAACCACTTTACAGTGTAGCTACTGTATAACAAGAAAAAGTTTTTTGTTGTTTTTTTTTGTGTGAAAGGGTGAGAACTGTATTGTCTACCTTTCCTTGAGTGCTAGAATAGTTTTAATTAATAGAAAAAATTCCAAAATTATTCACTGTCTATTGCCATATTTATTGAAGTGTTCATCCCACATTTCTAGCCACTGCTGTAAATTATAAAATGAACTACCTTCTTACCTGTTGTCTTTCTAGAAAATAAATAGCTACAATGGCAATACTGCACTAGGATGGTAAGGGTTTACTTAATGCTTTGCAGATGTGCATGCATGAGCCGATTTGAATTTTCAGTTTTACTTTTTAATTAAATAATACAAATACATTTTTAAATAAAAAAATATTTAAGATGAGACAAAAATATTAAAAAAGTTTTTACATACAACAAAATTAAAATTAAAAATGTTTTAACTGTCAACGCCATCCTGAGATGGCGGTAACAGAACTGGTAATGTGGTGGTGCAAGTAGCACTACGATACTAATTAAAAATGCTTCCGCATGCAAAGGCTGTGGGGAAACCTTCACCAGATAGCAGTTTTATCACTTCCCAGTGGTAAATTTTATATTTCTAGAAAGTGTCACTGATTAGGATTTTTGTTAATATTATTATTATTATTATTATTATTATTATTAATAATAATATAATTATTATGATTATTGTTATTATTATAGATACCTAAATCAGTATATTACAGAGAGCATCGGTGACCACCGTATATTACAGAGAGCAGCAGTGACCACTGTATATTACAGAAAGCATCGGAGAGCACCGTATATTACAGAGAGCATCACAGAAAAGACCGCTGGAATAGGATAAATCAGACAGCAAGCTGCAGGCAGATATATATACATTTATCTGTTTTTATGTTCTGCTATCCTCAAAGAGTGCCTCAATAGTTATCTTTACTGCCATGCAGAGGTGTAACTAGGGTTGATGGCACCCAGGGCAAATAAAAAAATTGGTGCCCACGCCAATTATATAGTACCCAGAACCAGTGCCGTAACTAGGCATTTTAGCGCTGTGTGCAAGAAACGGCATTGGCGCCCCCCCATGCAAGTTAGGGGCATTGCGCGCCGTTGGCACGGAAAATATATAGGGCGTGGCTTCATGGGGAAGGGGCGTGGCCACAAAATAATAGCAATTCATACTACGGTGCACAGTAGTCTCCATTATTCAAATTACACCAGGTAGAGCCCCTTTTATACATTACAGCAGACAGTCCCCCTTTTTACACATTACGGCAGACAGCGTCCCCTTTTTACACATTACGGCAGACAGCGTCCCCTTTTTTACACATTACGGCAGACAGCGTCCCCTTTTTTACACATTACGGCAGACAGCGTCCCCTTTTTTTTTACACATTACGGCAGACAGCGTCCCCTTTTTTACACATTACGGCAGACAGCGTCCCCCTTTTTTACACATTACAGCAGACAGCGTCCCCTTTTTACACATTACGGCAGACAGCGTCACCGTTTTTACACGGTACGGCAGACAGCATCCCCCTTTTTACACATTACGGCAGACAGCGTCCCCTTTTTACACATTACAGCAGCATCCCCCCTTTTTACACATTACGGCAGACAGCGTCCCCTTTTTACACATTACAGCAGACAGCGTCCCTGTTTTTACACAGTACGGCAGACAGCGTCCCCCTTTTTACACATTACGGCAGACGGTGTCCCCCTTTATACACATTGCAGCAGCCAGCGTCCCCCTTTTAACATGCCGCTGGCCATTGTGCCCTCAGGGCAACTGCGCTGTGTGCCAGGCACACCTGGCACACACGTAGTTACGGCCCAGCCCAGAACATCCCACTGGGACGCACACACCGGACACAGGGCAATTGTCATTCCTGTTAAAAGCCCTGACATACAGAGCAAGGAACCTCCAGTCAGGGAGGACAACAAAGATGCATGGGAAAGACACCTGAAGCAGAGAGAGAAAGACATGGAGCAGAGAGAGAGAGTGTGAGAGAGAGAGACTTGGAGCAGAGAGAAAGAGACACTTGGAGCAGAGAGAGACCAAGGGCAGACAGAGAGATAGAGAGACCTGGGGAAGTGAGAGAGACAGAGAGAGAGAGAGAGAGAGAGAGAGAGAGAGAGGCAGAGGCAGAACTCTGGGAGGCAACGGAGTCATCTGCCGCCGGGCTCCTGCTCTGAAGGGGGGCACCTCTCCTCCCATTCTGTGACACCATTGAATTAAGTTAATTGATAGCTGCCACTGTCTTTTCAGTGGCCGACTTCCTCACTGGTCCCTGCACCTTACAAATCACACCCTCTTTATTATACCGAATATACACATTTTACAAGTGTTACACCCAGGATTAGAAACCACAACCTATTACACTGGAAGCAGACACCCAGGGCCGGCGCTACCACTAGGCAGCTTTAGGCAGCTGCCTAGAGCGCCGGCCGCTGGAGGGCGGCACTTTGCAGCACAACTAGGAGTGAGCGGCAACCACTTTCCCCCGCAACCCACGGACCCGTTTTTTTTTTTTTAAATATAGTTCTGTGGGTTCCGGAGGGGCGGAGGGGATTGAGGACAAGTGCGGCATCAGGCAGCAGCAGGCGCCGGCCCCCCGACAGAAGCAGCCGCCCACCTCGCGCTATCTGCAGCAAACTATGCACTCTGAGCCGACGGCAGCACCAGGAACAGTGCCTCCCCGCCAGCAGCAGCCGGCCGCCCCTCACCAGCTGCTGTGCACTATGGAGCCGCCGGCAGCAACAGCAGCAGTATCTCCCCGCTAGCAGAAGCGCTAACCCAGGCGGCACCGTGAGCCGGAAGATGGTGGCAGCAGCAGGGAACAGTACCTCATCCTGTGTGCACTGAAGGGGGAAGGGGGGTTGGATTTATGTACAGTATGTATGGAGACATTATGTGTATATAGATGTATGGAGGCAGTGGATGTATGCATGTATGGAGACAGTGTATGTATGTATGTATGTATGTATGGAGGCAGTGTATGTATGTATATATGTATGTACATATGGAGGCAGTGTATGTATGTATGTATGTATGGAGGCTGTGTACGTACGTAGGCCGTGTATGAATGTATATATGTATGTACATACGTATGGAGGCAGTGTACTGATGTATATATGTGTGTATGTATGTACATATCTACGGAGGCAGTGTATGGGTGTATATATGTGTGTATGTATGGAGGCAGTGTATGGATGTATATATATGTGTGTGTGTGTGTGTGTGTGTGTGTGTGTGTGTGTGTGTGTGTGTGTATGGAGGCAGTGTATCGCTGTATTGTATATATGTGTGTATGTATGGAGGTAGTGTATGGATGTATGAAGGCAGTGTATGGCTGTATATATGTGTGCATGTATGAATATATATGTGTATGGAGGCAGTGTATGGATGTATTGTATATATGTATGGAGGCAGTGTATGGATGTATATATATGTGTGTGTGTGTATGTATGTATGTATGTATGTATGTATGGAGGCAGTGTTTGGATGTATATATGTATGTATGTATGTATGGATGGATGTATAGAGGCAGTGTATGTTTATATATGTATGGAGGCAGTGTATGGAGGCAGTGTATGGATGTGCGCGCGCGCCCCCCCCCCCCCCCCCCCGGCTTCAGTATGATGACCGGTGGTCTCCCAACCGCCGGTCACCCGATATCAACCCTGTGTGTATGTATGGAGGCAGTGTATGTATGTATGTATGAGCGGCAGTGTATGTATTAGAGAGGCAGTGTATGTATGTATTAGAGGCAGTGTATGTATGTATGTATGTATGTATGTATGAGAGAGGCAGTGTATGTATGTATGTATGTATGTATGTATGTATGAGAGAGGCAGTGTATGTATGAGAGAGGCAGTGTATGTATGTATGTATGTATGTATGTATGTATGAGAGAGGCAGTGTATGTATGAGAGATGCAGTGTATGTATGTATGTATGTATGTATGTATGAGAGAGGCAGTGTATGTATGTATGTATGTATGTATGTATGTATGTATGTATGTATGAGAGAGGCAGTGTATGTATGTATGTATGAGAGAGGCAGTGTATGTATGAGAGAGGCAGTGTATGTATATATGTATGAGGGAGGCAGTGTATGTATGTATGTATGTATGCATGTATGTATGTATGAGAGAGGCAGTGTATGTATATATGCATGTATGAGGGAGGCAGTGTATGTATGTATGTATGTATGAATGAGAGAGGCAGTGTATGTATGTATGTATGTATGTATGTATGTATGTATGAGAGAGGCAGTGTATGTATATATGTATGAGGGAGGCAGTGTATGTATGTATGTATGTATGTATGTATGTATGTATGTATGAGAGAGGCAGTGTGTGTATGTATGTATGTATGTATGTATGAGAGAGGCTATGTATGTATGTATGTATGTATGTATGTATGTATGTATGTATGTATGAGAGAGGCAGTGTATGTATGAGAGAGGCAGTGTATGGATATGTATGTATGAATGTATGAGAGATGAATGAAATAGAAAGAGATAGGCAGCTGGGTAGGGTGCCCGGATCTGGGAAGGGGGTGCCACTGAGTGTAGCTATCAAATAATTCATGATATCTTTGAGAGATAATGCAGTCAGACGGCTGGGAAATGTATAAGATGCCACCTATGAACTTTCACCTTAGTGACTGGGAAAGTGAGTAACTGATGATGTTGGGGGGCAGTAGGCAGACATTTTGCCTAGGGTGCCAAGAAACCTTGCACCGGCCCTGCAGACACCTTACTGATGAAGCTCCTGTTTAGGAAATATGAGAATTTTAACTATATGAAGATACTTCTCTGACAATTACATGTAACTTCATATAGCTAGAATTATCATGCTTCCTCTACAGGAGCAAATAACTCCATCAGTAAAGTGTCTGCGGTTAGTGTAAAAAGTCATGGGTTCTAATCCTGGGTATGACTGCTAAGAAATGTGTGATTTAAAATAAAAGACAATTAAATGTATAAATACAGGTTGAGTATCCCTTATCCAAAATGCTTGGGACCAGAGGTATTTTGGATATTGGATTTTTCCATATTTTGGAATAACTGCATACCATAATGAGATATTATGGTGATGGGACCTAAATCTAAGCACAGAATGCATTTATGTTTCATATACACCTTATACACACAGCCAGAAGGTCATTTTAGCCAATATTTTTTACAAATTTGTGCATTAAACAAAGTGTGTCTATATTCACACAATTAATTTATGTTTCATATACACCTTATACACACAGCCTGAAGGTCATTTAATACAATATTTTTAATAACTTATGTTTTAAAATAAGTGTGTGCACTGTACATTGAGTCATCAAAAAACAAAGGTTTCACTATTTCACTCTCACTCAAAAAAGTCCGTATTTCGGAATATTTGGATATGGGATACTTAACCTGTACAGTATATACATTTTTTTCAGAACACTACACACACACACACACACACACACACACACACACACACACACACACACACACATATATGTGTGTGTGTGTATATATATATATATATATATATATAGGCAAAGTCCACGGCACTCCCAGATCCCAAGGTTTCTTGTAAAGGTAATGGTAATGCCGGTGCCTTTCCAATAGTACACAGCACAGCTGTATCCTAATGTATATAGTGCAGAAACGGGCGGCACTCTCGGCGCAAATGAAGACAGACAAGCAAGTCTAGTGTATCAACGTTTCAATGACCAAAGCGGCATTTTCGAAACACTAGACTTGCTTGTCTGTCTTCATTTGCGCCGAGAGTGCTGCCCGTTTCTGCACTATATATATATATATATATATATATACACACACATCTACATACATATATTTATCTTAATATAGTAAATAGGGGGGCACCAATATTTATCTTGCCTCCGGGCAACTGGGACGAACTTACGCCACTGGAGAGAGGTAGTGATCTTGGAGTGTAGGTGAGACAGTAAATTAGGGATGGGATAATGAGAAGTGGCACAGCAGGCAGAACGGTACAGATGATGAGAAGGTAACAAGCTGGATGGAGTACACGGGACACAGGAGGGAGGCTGGCAGCTGTATGGGGGATAAATGCTGGTGCTGGCCCCTTGTACACAAACACCTGCTCTGCTTACCTCACACTCGTCTGTAACAGCTTCCACTCTCTTTCTCCAAAGCCTTCCCGCAGTTCTGCCATACCAATGGAGGGGGCGTGTCTGAGGAGTCAGGACACTAGCACAGTTAGCTTCCCTTACTCCAGGTCTCAGCACACCTCCAGATCCCGCTGCTCTGACCGATGACTGCCCCTTCCACTCGGAGCTCACAGGTCTGCGGGCGTTGTATGAGGCGCAATGCATACCCCAGCTTGCTGCTTTGCACGTGGCCCTGGGTGGGTGATCAGTATGCTTAACAATCCTTTCTCCAGCACTCCACACAGGCCAGTGGTCAGGGCTCATGCCCTGCTATCGTTACACCACTGCTGCCATGATGCTGGCAGCAGATACCCTCTAGACCCAGAGCGTAGGGCAGCCAATGACAAACAGCAGCTGCAGAACACCTCACACCACTGTTTCTTGGCATATATAATCTTTTCAAGTACAGTACTGGTAGCTGAAGCAGGGAGAGTGGGACAATGCTGCGTACTGTCCAGTGGACAGAGTTTCAGGCGACGGGGTGCTCAGGAGGCAGGGCTTAGCATGGCTCAGGGATGGAGCTTCAGGTGCCGGGGGACTCAGAAGAAGGGCCAGGGGGCGAAGCTTATAATAGTCCGGGGACACAGCTTTGGATGCTATGTGAGAGGAACTGGGAAATCAGGTACAGCTGCAGACGGAATAAGGGGGTGGAGCTTATTGCAGTCTGGGTATGGAGCTTATTGCAGACCTGAGGTGTAGCTTGGGGCCTCACGGAGGGTGGGTGGTTGTGCAGGTTTGCTAACGGTTTGGGAGGGGATAGGCAAAGTTTGTGACTGGACTCGAATGGGGGAATGCTATTTGTGACGACGGGAGAAAAGGTTTTTCCCCTGTCAACACTATCACTGCAGGGAATCTGTGGTCCTATTTTCAGTGGGGGGCCTGGAGCTGCAGCTCCATCCGCCCCATTGTTAGTCCAGCCCTGCCTGTCTACACTTGTTATCAACATGAGAACATTAGACATTCGTAGAAATGCTGTAACTAGAAGCTATAACTACCTTACCTTAAAAAGTATTTACTATTAAGCAACTTTAATCCAGACAGCACAATTACAATCTTATTTAAGACAGTAATATTTGCTTTAAAAAAAAATACAGATAAAGGGGAGGGCTACTTGTAGCCTGCCTGCTTCTGTACTGACACAGAAGTACAGATAAAGGGGAGGGCTACTTGTAGCCTGCCTGCTTCTGTACTGACACAGAAGTACAGATAAAGGGGAGGGCTACTTGTAGCCAGCCTGCTTCTGTACTGACACAGAAGTACAGATAAAGGGGAGGGCTACTTGTAGCCAGCCTGCTTCTGTACTGACACAGAAGTACAGATAAAGGGGAAGGCTACTTGTAGCCAGCCTGCTTCTGTACTGACACAGAAGTACAGATAAAGGGGAGGGCTACTTGTAGCCAGCCTGCTTCTGTACTGACACAGAAGTACAGATAAAGGGGAAGGCTACTTGTAGCCAGCCTGCTTCTGTACTGACACAGAAGTACAGATAAAGGGGAGGGCTACTTGTAGCCAGCCTGCTTCTGTACTGACACAGAAGTACAGATAAAGGGGAAGGCTACTTGTAGCCAGCCTGCTTCTGTACTGACACAGAAGTACAGATAAAGGGGAGGGCTACTTGTAGCCACTCTGTACTGACACAGAAGTACAGATAAAGGGGAGGGCTACTTGTAGCCACTCTGTACTGACACAGAAGTACAGATAAAGGGGAGGGTTACTTGTAGCCAGCCTGCTTCTGGACTGACACAGAAGTACAGATAAAGGGGAGGGCTACTTGTAGCCAGCCTGCTTCTGTACTGACACAGAGGGTCAGGTGTGTTGGAGGGGCTAATGTAATCTGCTCATATAAAACAACTGTGCTCCATCTCTAGAAATTTATACTTGTTCAGCAATAGTTACAAATAAACTGTAATATTTACTAAAGAAAAGTCTTTAAGAAGTAATGAAAATATCACATTCAAATATTATTATTTTTTATATAAATATATAAATATAAATCACCCATTTAGTTTTAGCTGTACGGCTTCTGATGTAAGTGCTTGATAAATGCACTTGTTGCATAATTAAAATGCTTTCTATAGCCAACTTGTATACAGAAATCATTGCTCTATAAAATGAATGTTTGATTTCTAGCAATGGAGTCCTGCAAGAATGTGACAGGAAAAATATTTTATTACAATAATTAGCTGCAGTGTTTGGAACAGCTGATTTTCATGTGGATTAATGTGTTTTCCTGTAGCAACATTGAATGATAGAAGGCATTACAGAATGCACATTCACCATCACTGTTCTCTATGTCCAAACATAGGCAAAGCTAAATAAACTGGACAGATTCAGCCATTAGGAATTCAGGAGAATGGACTGGTTTTGATGAGGCCACAGTCAATATCTGCCCACTCAGTGGCAAACGCAGGATTTCTAGAGGGGGGTTTCCAAATGCCAGTCCACAATCTCCCACTCAGCTGAACCTTGGAGCAAGTGCGGGAGTTTGGGGAGCGGTAGATGAACCTAGTAATGACCCTGGACATTAATGTAAACATTGGTCTTTTTTTTACACTGGATACTGTATGGAATACAGTATTAATATTTAACACTATAGATGGTCTATAGTATAGGCTGTATCAAACAAAGTGGTCATTAAAAGGTTAAACCTACCATAGTAAATAAATACACAAACATTATAGAATCAGTACTGCACTTTCTAAGCACACATTTTCCCACCTCACGGTAAGGCTCCTGTCTCTTCTTCCCGGTAGCTACTCTCTGGTCCAGTGCACTGATTGAGGACTCCGAACCACACACACAGCAAACTTGGTAGAAGAAGTTGCTACTACTGGGCACGTGCAGCAGCTCTGCTCTGTCCCTTAAACTGCATAATTTGGCGGCTGCTCTAGTAATCAGTAATCATATTATATACCAATGCTATTGTGAGCCAATTGTCAAGAGGAGGGGGGTTTCCGAACGATCCAAGCCCCCCATCCCCCGCATTTGCCTATGCCACTGATGCTTTTTCTGTAGTCTCGTGCTTGCCTTCATTCCCCTCCCGACATTAGACGGTCTTAATTTTGCTTCGATAGCAGCACATAGCCACTCTCAGCGGGCGAAGTCCCATGCAACTCAGCTGCGCCCAGCATCCTCCTCGCTCCAAATCTTAATATTATTTGCATACATAAACAAATGGGAGCGACAAAACTGCACTGCTAGGTTACACTGATCAATTTTGTGTGCATTATTTCTACATCTGTGAGAGTCTGAATCTGTGAGCAGCCACGACATATCCTTACGCCAACTTGCTTTGTGCTTCTTCTGCAACTTAGGGGGTTATTCAAACTGGATCACTGCAGTAGCAGCGATCGCAGTCTGAAGTCCTTTGGGGAGTGCGCATGCCGTGAAGCCCAGTGAGATGCAAAAGCATCTCAGGGCTGCGATCGCTTCTGCCTGATTGACAGGCAGAGATGGTCGCTGGGCGGGAGGGGGTGTGCCAAAGGCATTAGAATGCCATTGGTGGAGCGTGGACCGGACAAAGCAAGCATGTCTGGACCGTTGCGGGGACGGGTCACAGTGGCTAGGGAGTACTTGGCGGGTGCAAAAGCATTGCCGCCGTGTGATGCTTTTGCACCCGTGCCGGGATGACGGGGGGTAGGGCCAGACATGCAGAGCGGACTAGACCGGTGATGGGCGTTCCCCCGCATGTCTGAGTAACTGATCGGAGATGTGCTACGATCAGATCTGAATGACCGCCTTTGTGCGTGTGTAAAATTAATTCCTGTGCCATTATATTCGAAACCTAGTGTCTCTGGTACACTGAGTGCCTTGTCACTGTGTCTGCGATGTGAATAAGACACAAATAAAGATCTGGTATATTGCTCTTCTCAGAGCATCTCTGTTGTGCCAGGCGTCTTGTGCCCTATGGCACATCTGTATGACACTAATGTGTCACATACAGCAATATATTCACTAACACAATCATCAATGGTTCCCACAACATCAATACACTTACCTCAGGGCAGTACGGATAGTGTAATGGCAAGTATTACTTCCTTACAGCACTGAGGTCATGGGTTCGATTCCAAACACAGCCCTAACTGTGTGGAGTCTGTATATTCTCCCCATGCATGCGTGACTTTCCTCCAAGTACTCCTGTTTCCTCTAGGGGTGTCCAAACAGTGCCACCACCTATGGTGCAGGGCCTAGGTATTGGTTCCTTCTATTCTGCAGAGGTTACATTTTATCTTGTTATAATCTTCAGGAAAAAACACAACAATTCCTTCAACACAATTTTACACACAGACAAATGATACACATGCCATTCAGTTTCAGTTTTGATGCCAAACATTAAGGTAGGGCCCACTATGTATTCAACGGCAATTGGGAAGCTTTATGATGGCATCAATGATTTAAAACAATTAAGGGTGTGACCAGTAAGTTGAGCTTCAATTTGGCCTACCCAATAATACATAATCCAAGCATGGCATACGCCACATTTAGTGGACATTGAATAGGCAGCCTAAAAATAAACAGAAAGAACATCTCTTGGGATATAATGGCCCTCACAACAAGCTTTCTCAATTTAATAGGCAAAATGGTAAAAACAGGATGGGTGAATTGCAGGAGGATGTACTGCTGCCGCAATGAAGTTGTGGTGGGTACTAATACCCTGGGCCCGGGTCTGATGAAGGGGCGCAGCGGGGGCGTGTTCCACTGCCCCTCACCCCCACAGCCCAACTACAACTACTTGTCCGCAGCTTCGTTGCCCAGTCAGCACCTGCTGTGTGCTGAATTTTCTGTAGTAGGTGCAGGGAAGCTGCTGCCGCTTAGCAGCAGCAGGGGTCTCTTCTGCCGAGCTGGGGGTAGGGGAGAGCGATCACACCAATCCCCCCTCCCCCGGATTTACTCCTTTCTGAAGGGAATAACTGTGCCCCCAAATCACCGTTGAAGCGTAGCTGAAAATACTTTTCCCATCATTTGTAGAAGGAGGCATGGCTATTAGGCCATGCCCTCAAACCCGTACTTGGGCCCGCCACAGCTCTCTATGCCACTGGGGGAATGAATTGCATCCAATAAAGTCTTACTATGCAATACACTGGTTCTGATCCAACTGACCCAAACATAGCATATAATGTATCATCCAGCATGACTAAACCCTGTAATCATCTCAGCAACTAACAGTACTATGTAAGATCTGCATAAAAACCCTTACATCCTGCCACAGCAGTGTCCTCAATTAGCTGCCTATACTCCTGCTCCCTGGTAACATTCATGGAACCGCTGTCATGAAACTGAAAGGGCTCCTTTTCTCTCAGTTTTTACATTTCACCTAAGTATCTATCCCACTCCCATCCTACCCAAAACACATGGCGTCTTGTGATGTTAGCGAAAAGATAGGTCTTTAGGATGATCTTGTCAGTAGCAGTTCAGTGCACTACAAAACACTTTATGATGGAAAAATAAAGTTAGTTTAGTTCTAAAAAGAATATGGTGCACACAGGGACGGATCTAGACTTTTCATTAGGGGGGCGGTGTACTGTTTAATCTTGACTCCTCCCTCTACAGGCCCAACTCCTCCCATCTGCAATCCTAACTCCTCCTCCTCTCAATTCTGACTGAACTTTTTGAGTGCGACTGAGATAGAGCTTTGTGATTGTTCTATGTACATGTGACTGTGCTATGGTGTAATTGTATTTATTAGCCCTAGTACACACACACACACCAGCAAGTGAGGGGCAAATGCTCTGTAACCCTTGCTCTCCTGGCTTCTCTGTGCTGCTGTGGTATAAGCTGCAGCACATCGTTCTGTCTCAGGATCTCCCCGGAGAGCTCTCTTCTGCTCAAAAGTGGGCATGGCTATGACTGTGTTAGGGGGGGTGGTCGCCCCCCCCCCCCCCCCCTAGATCCGGCCCTGGGTGCACAGTATTTATTAAATGTACACACAGTGGGGGTAATTCCAAGTTGATCACAGCAGGAAATTTTTTAGCAGTTGGGCAAAACCATGTGCACTGCAGGGGAGGCAGATATAACATGTGCAGAGAGAGTTAGATTTGGGTGGGTTATTTTGTTTCTGTGCAGGGTAAATACTGGCTGCTTTATTTTTACACTGCAAATTAGATTGCAGATTGAACACACCACACCCAAATCTAACTCTCTCTGCACATGTTATATCTGCCCCCCCCTGCAGTGCACATGGTTTTGCCCAACTGCTAACAAAGTTCCTGCTGCGATCAACTTGGAATTACCCCCAGTATGTGAAAAGAGACAGTACATGGAATTTGATTTATTTTTTCTATCAGGGGTGGGCAACTGATGGCCCTGGCATGTATGAAGCTCTACGTGGCCTCTTGTGTAGTCTTGGGGTGATCAGTATGATTTACTGGTGGCTGGGATGCCGGCCGTCAGTATCCCGACAACAGCATCCCGGCCGCCAGTATGCCGGCAGCAGGGACGTGCGCAAAGAGTCCCCTTGCAGGCTCGCTGCACTCGCCACGCTGCGGTATTGGTGGCTCACTGCGCTCGCCACAGGTTCTATTCCCACTCTATGGGTGTTGTGGACACCCACGAGTGGGAATAGCCCCTATTCCAGCTGTCGGCATTTTTGGCTGTCGGGATTCCGGTGTAAGTATCCTGACTGCTGGGATCCCGACAGTCGGCAAATTATCTGCATCCCCTCTTGGGCAATACCCTGCCACCTTTAGTGCCAGCATATAGCTACAGTAGCTAAAGATCAAACATCAAGGTTCTGTAGGAAAAGGGCTGTCACCGTCTCTACAACCACACTTTAGTTAACGCTCGTGTGGCTTGTCATAAAATCATCATGTGGGGGTGGCCTTAAGTGAAATCTTAACAAAAGTGCGCAAGTTCTTTTAAACAAGGGTATGTGCTGTGTAAGCAAATTACATGCTCGAAAGCTTATCACACTGGCACATCATTTCACATTCTTTGAAATATGGAAAGGAACATTACTAATACTATTATACAAAAGAGATTTCTAAATAGAGCAAACTGTACAACACCATATAGTTAAGAAAAGACTGCTGAAACGGTTCATTTTATACATTGTAATCAGGAATGTTATAGGAAATTTCAACACAGTGTTACATTATGATCTTTCAAATATCAGTACTCCAATCAATGCCTTAGATATTTTTTTATTAAAGCTTTTCTTTAGGCTTTTTCAAAGTTCATAATTGACACAATCAAAACGAAGACTGTAAACATCCACTCAGATTAACAACTGAACCATTGATAGTCACGTACACCATATGAATAAATTTAGGGTTAATAAACTTACTAGAATAATTCAGTCCCTGGTGCATACTTGCCTACTTTCCCGGAATGTCCGAGAGGCTCCCACTAATCGTGTGGCACTCCTGGCCACCTGTGAAGGTGGGCAAGTCTCCCCGATGCTGCCTCAATCTGCCCCCACCTGCCAGACTTCCACATAAGCCGGCAGATGACAATTCCACACTGATCATAGGCACGCCCCCTTTCTGTACAATGCCGGTAATTTTGGCATTGCTAGCGTGGGGGTAGGGCATGGCTACGATGGTGCGAATATGACACCACGCCCAGCTCTCTATACCGTGCTACGCACCCAAACTGGTCCATTTGCCACACCACATCCACCCACTGCTGAGCTGTCCTGGACGCCTGGCTGTCCCCTCCCCGCGCAGAGAGACTTAAGAACGTTGGTAAGTATGCCCTGATGGTGAGATAATAGGATTTTAAATACCTACCGGTAAATCCTTTTCTATGAGTCCGTAGAGGATGTTGTTCACTCTCAAAAGACCATGGGGTATAGACGGGATCCACAGGAGACATGGGCACTTTAAGACTTTCAAAGGGATGTGACCTGGCTCCTCCCTCTATATCCCTCCCTAGACTCAGTTTGGAACTGTGCCCGGCGAGACGGACATTACGAGGATTTGACTTAACAAACAAGGTGAGCCAACACCAGCTCACGCCATAAGCATGCCGTATAACATGGCAGATAACTGAACACATGTCAACGGACATGGACCAAACCTCAGCAACAAGCTGAAGAAAAAACCAAAACACAACCTGTGTGTAACCAGAACTAAACTGCAGATACAGTACGCACTGGGACGGGCGCCCAACATCCTCTATGGACACATAGAAAAGGATTTACCGGTAGGTATTTAAAATCCTATTTTCTATTTCGTCCTAGAGGATGTTGGGCACTCTCAAAAGACCATAGGGTTTATACCAAAGCTCAATAGCGGGCGGGAGAGTGCAGATGACTCTGCAGCACCGATTGACCAAATTTAAGGTCTTCATCGGCCAAGGTATCAAACTTGTAGAATTTAGCAAACGTGTTCTACCCCGACCAAGTAGCAGCTCGGCAAAGTTGCAATGCCGAGACACCCTGTCCAGCCGCCCAGGACGAACCCACCTTCCTAGTGGAATGGGCCTTCACTGATTTCGGCAACGGCAAGCCTGCCGTTGAATGAGCCTGCTGAATCGTCTGACATATCCAGTGGGCAATAGTCTGCTTGGAAGCAGGAACCCCAATCTTATTGGGAGCATACAAAATAAACAGAGACTCTGTTTTCCTCAATGGAGCCGTCCTGGCTACATAAATCTTTAAAGCTCTGACCACATCCAGAGACTTATTCTCAGCCAAAACGCCAGTAGCCACTGGCACTACAATAGGTTGGTTGATATGAAAAGAGGAAACCACCTTTGGCAGAAATTGTTGCCGAGTTCGCAACTCTGCTCTATCTTCATGGAAAATTAAATAAGGGCTCATGTGAGACAAGGCCGCCAACTCCGACACCCGCCTTGCGGATGCCAATGCCAACAAAATGACAACTTTCCAAGTGAGGAATTTTAACTCCACTTTACGCAAAGGTTCAAACCAATGTGACTGAAGGAACGATAATACGACATTAAGGTCCCAAGGTGCCACAGGAGGCACAAAAGGAGGTTGGATGTGCAACACCCCTTTTACAAAGGTCTGCACTTCAGGAAGTGAGGCCAATTGTTTCTGAAAGAAAATGGACAAGGCAGAAATCTGCACTTTAATGGAGCCTAATTTAAGGCCCGCATCCACTCCATTCTGTAGAAAATGGAGAAAACGTCCAAGGTCAAATTTCTCCACTGGAGCTCTCTTGGACTCGCACCAGGAAATATATTTCCTCCAAATACGGTGATAGTGCTTTGACGTCACAGCCTTCCTGGCAAGAATAAGAGTAGGTATGACTTCACTGGGAATACCCTTCCGGGCTAAAATCTGGCGTTCAACCGCCATGCCGTCAAACGTAGCCGCTTGTAAGTCTTGGTGGACGAATGGCCCCTGCCGCAGCAGGTCCTCCCGAAGAGGAAGAGGCCAGGGATCGTCGACTAGTACCGTCTGAAGATCCGGGTACCACGTTCTCCTTGGCCAATCAGGGCCTACAAGGAGCGCTGGAATGTTTGTTCTTTTTAGAAGTCTCAACACCTTTGGGATGAGAGGAAGCGGAGGGAAAATGTACACCGACGGAAACACCCAGGGTGTTGTCAGCGCATCCACTGCCTCCGCCTGAGGGTCCCTGGACCTGGAACAATACCTCAGAAGTTTTCGGTTGAGGCGAAACGCCATCATGTCTATATGGGGAACCCCCCATCGAACTGTTATCAGTGCGAAGACCTCCTGATGGAGGCTCCACTCTCCTGGATGAAGGTCGTGTCTGCTGAGGAAGTCTGCTTCCCAGTTGTCCACTCCCGGAATGAATATTGCCGACAGAGCGCTTGTATGTTTTTCCGCCCAACTAAGAATTTTCGTGGCTTCTGCCATTGCTGCTCTGCTTCTCATGCCGCCTTGGCGGTTGATGTAAGCCACTGCCGCGACATTGTCCGATTGGATCAGAACCGGCAGGTTCCGAAGAAGATGTTCCGCTTGTAGGAGGCCGTTGTAAATGGCTCTCAGTTCCAGAACGTTTATGTGAAGATGCGTTTCCGGACTTGACCATCTTCCTTGGAAGCTCACCCCCAGAATGACTGCCCCCCAACCTCGGAGACTTGCATCCGTGGTTACCAGGATCCAGTCCTGGATCCCGAACCGGTGTCCCGCAAGGAGGTGGGAGCTGTGGAGCCACCATAGAAGTGAGACTCTGGTGTTGGGAGATAGAATTATCCTCCGGTGCATATGAAGGTGGGATCCGGACCATTTGTCCAACAGGTCCCACTGGAACACTCTGGCATGGAACCTCCCAAACTGGAGGGCCTCGTATGCCGCCACCATTTTTCCCAGCAATGGAATGCATTGATGAATGGAGACCGTTTTCGGTTTTAGCAAGAGTTTTACCAGACTCTGAATTTCCCGAGCTTTCTCCATGGGGAGGAACACTCTCTGTTGGACCGTGTCCAGTATTATGCCCAAAAACGCCAACCGGGTTGTCGGGATTTACTGTGATTTCGGCAAGTTCAGGAGCCAGCCGTGCTGCTGTAGAATTGACAGGGATAGTGCAATGTCCTGCAACAATTTGTCCTTGAACCTCGCCTTTATCAGGAGCTCGTCCAAGTACGGGATAATTGTAACCCCTTGCTTGCGCAGGAGAACCATCATTTCTACCATTACTTTGGTGAATATCCTCGGAGCCGTGGATAGACCAAACAGCAACGTCTGAAACTGGTAGTGCGTATCCTGGATAGCAAACCTCAGGAAACTTTGATGAGGAGGATAAATGGGGACATGAAGGTAGGCGTCCTTGATGTCCAATGAGACCATGAATTCCCCCTCCTCCAGACTGGAGATCACCGCACTGAGAGACTCCATCTTGAATTTGAATTTCACCAGGAAGAAATTGAGAGATTTCAGGTTGAGGATTGGTCTTACCGAGCCATCCGGCTTCGGCACCACAAACAGGCTTGAATAAATCCCCTGCCCCTGCTGTGCCAGGGGTACCGGGACCACAACCCGATTTTGACACAAGTTTTGTACTGCACCGCAGACCAGAGCCCTGTCCAGAAGCGAAGCTGGTAAGGCTGATCTGAAAGGGGGAACATCTTGAAACTCCAGTTTGTACCCTTGGGACACAATACTCAATACCCAAGGGTCTACACCCGAGCAAACCCAGACCTGACTGAAAAGCTTTAGGCGTGCCCCCACTGGTGCGGGCCCCTGTAAGGGAGACCTGGCGTCATGCGGAGGATTTGGCAGAAGCCGGGGAGTACTTCTGCTCCTGGGAACCCGAGGATGCGGGCACCCTCTTGCCTCTTCCTCTACCTCTGGTAGCCAGGAAGAAGTTTCCTCGGCCTCTTCTATACTTGTTGGGCCGAAAGGACTGCATTTGATAATGTGGCGGTTTCTTCTGTTGCGTAGGAACAGACGGTAAAAAGGTAGATTTACCCGCGGTAGCTGCTGATACTAAATCAGTAATACCGTCACCGAAAAGTTCACCTCCCTTAAAAGGATGAGACTCCATATTTCTCTTGGAATCAGCATCAGCATTCCACTGGTGAGTCCAGAGCGCTCGTCTAGCCGCAACGGACATAGCATTCGCCTTAGCACCTAGCAGGCCAGCATCCCTTGCAGCCTCTTTCAAGTATGCAGCTGCATCTCTGATATAACCAAGCGTTACCTGGATGTTATCTCTATCCAGAGTATCCCAATCAGAAGACAAAGTGTCTGCCCACTTTTCAATAGCACTACTGACCCACGCAGACGCAATAAGA
Organism: Pseudophryne corroboree; assembly: GCF_028390025.1. Lineage (NCBI taxonomy): Eukaryota > Metazoa > Chordata > Amphibia > Anura > Myobatrachidae > Pseudophryne > Pseudophryne corroboree. The sequence goes on from NC_086448.1 coordinate 580,863,091, forward strand.
GGCCTGAGCAGCGTCCCTGTACTAGTGAAAATAGCCTTTAGGGTAGCCTCCTGCTTACGGTCCACCGGCTCCTTAAGGGCCGTCGATTGGGCTGCAGGGAGGGCTACCTGTTTTGACAAACGCGCCAGGGCTTTGTCTACTGTGGGTGGATTTTCCCACGTATCCCTATCAGACTCGGGAAAGGGGTATGCAACCCTGATCCTTTTAGGAATCAGAATTTTTTTTATCAAGGCTGTTCCTAATGCTATCAAAGAGAGCGTTCAGTTCGAAACAAGGAGGAAAGGTAACCGAGCGCTTCTATTCCTTGTAAATAAGGACCCTGGTTTCAGGTGTAATAGGGTCCTCATTAATATTCAAGATATATTTGACAGCAACAATCATATACTGAATACTCTTAGCCAATTTAGGGCCCAACCTAGAATCAGCATAATCGACATCGGCCTCCGAGTCCGTGTCGGTACCCGTGTCAACTAACTGGTCAAAACTACGCTTGTGCGACCCCGCAGGGTCTTGCATTTGTAATAAAGCGTCCTCCACTGATCTTTTCCACACCTGGGATTGAGATTCAGACTGATCAAATTTATGATTTAATGACGTGACACTAGCATGCAAGGCATTCAATGTAGTTAACCAATCTGCAGTCGGCGGTGCCGACAGGGCCACCCCCAAAACATTCGGTGTCCCTGATAAATTATCCCCCGAAGAAGGATAATCTGCCTCCGACATGTCGACTACCCAGAGACAGCACACACACCAAGCCTGTGAGGGAACACAAAGGGAAATAGCCAGCGCACACCCCAGCGCCAAAAAAGCAGGTCTGACTACACTAATAAATGTCCCAGAGCTGCTGCGCTTTACTTATAATAAATAAATATGTCCCCCCTTCTGTTTTGAGCCCCCTGGTACTTGCTGAGGGTGAGGAAGGACCAGCGACTTCACTGAGGAGGAAAATGTCGCCAGTGAGCAGTGAGGAAGAAGCCCCGCCCCAACATGGCGCGCTTCGTCCAGCTTAATTTTATATATTTATCCTGGCGGGGGTATTGCGGACAGTGCCTGGGCACTGAATATCATTGCCAGCCAGTTTATAGAGGTAACAAGCTCCCCAGGGCGCGCGCTGCCCCCTCCCCAGCGCCCTGCACCCAGCGGTGTGACCTGAACGGGAGCCTGGCGCGCACTGAGCAAGCCGCTGTGCGGTACCTCTTACATGCCGTCTTTTTGAAGAAGATGTCTTTTCCTCAATACTCACCTGTCTTCTGACTTCTGGCTGAAGAGGGGGGACGGCAAGCTGTGGGAGGGAGCATCCAGGAGAGCCCGGCGTTCATCTCCCCTCAGGAGCTGAAGGCATCCTGTCAGCAGCAGCAGAGCCCTGAAACTCATTAGAAGTGGATCTAGACTGCTCTCCCCTCTTTCCCACGAAGCAGGGAGTCTGTAGCCAGCAGATCACCCCAAAATAAAAAACCTAACATTAAGTCTTTTCAGAGAAACTCTAAGACAGGGGTCTTCAACCCGTGGCCCGCGGGCCACAGGTGGCCCGCTGCTATGGTTTCCATGGCCCGCCGACGCGCCCGCCCGCAGCGCACATATGAACACAAAAAAAAAATAATAATAATTTTTCCCTTTCCCGGAGTCATGTGACTCCCCCGCACTGTCACTGGTTGCCTGTGAAGAAGGGGAGTAGCTCCTCTTAGGCTGGTCAGTGGTCTGGTCACCCTTACTGTGTCTCCCTCCCTGTGTCTCCCTCCGCCTGCAGTGTTGAATAGGTGGGTGAGAGCGGCGGGGACCCGGCTGGGGGGGGTGCGGCACGTTACCATTGAGAGCAGGGGGCAGTGCGGGAACCCGGCGGGCGGGAGCGGAGGGGGTGCGGCAGCATGTATGCAGCCTGAGCATGGCTGTGTGCGGCGGGGACCCGGCGCGGGGGGGGGGGGGGGGGAGGCTGCGGCAGGAGAATAAAAGTGTATAAGTGTTGAGGGCAGGGGGCAGTGCAGGAACCCGGCGTGCGGGAGCGGCGGGGACGGGGGTGCGGCAGCCTGAGCATGGCAGTGAATAAATTAGTATTGAGGGCAGGGGGCGTGGCGGGGGACCCAGCAGGGGGTGTATTAAGTATTAAGAGCAGAGATGGCAGGGAGCATGCTTTGACAATGCTGCTGTCTGTCTGTGATGGGGAGGAGGGAGGGTATGATAGCACCTATGTCTTGACATAGGCGCTATCATACCCTCCCTCCCCCCATCACAGACAGACAGCAGCAATATTGTGAAAGCATGCCCACATTATACCCACCAGTCCAGTGATACTGCCGTATGAGTCCAGTTCAGTGCTTACAGACCAACATCTTGAGAATACTCTGCGCATAGCGACTTCTAACATTGATGCCAACATCGACAAGCTGGCCAAGCAAAAACAATGCCAAGTTTCCCACTGATATGAACTTATTATAATAACAAAGGTAAAGTAGACCATGTTTCATTCATTAAATTACAATAATTATCTTTTGAAGTCTTTTTTATGGTCTTATGAGTCTAGAAAAGGTCTCATTACAATCATAAATTAAAATTTAGATTCTAAATACCGCAGTATAGCTTAGTGGCCCTCGGCTTCGTTTCATTTTTTTATGTGGCCCACACTGTCTTAAAGGTTGAAGACCCCTGCTCTAAGAGCTCCCCGAGTGCCCTGTGTCTCGTCCGTGCACATTTCTAAAACGGAGTCTGGGGAGGGATATAGAGGGAGGAGCCAGGTCACGCCCCTTTGAAAGTCTTAAAGTGCCCATGTCTCCTGTGGATCCCATCTATACCCCATGGTCTTTTGAGAGTGCCCAACATCCTCTAGGACGAAATAGAAAATACTGTAATATGTGAGCACAGCAATATACAAAACTATTGTTTTGCTACAGTACCACCATATATAGCTCCATGATGGTACCATATAGCCGCATTACATGTCATCATGTATAGCCTCATATTAACCCAAGGTCTAAGAAACTTTCTCTGCAATAAAATGGCTTTCTCCATAAAGCCGTCTTAACAGCAGTGTAGGCCCCTGGGCAAAGCAATGCGCTGAGGCCCCTACCAATCCTTCAGCAATAGGGGTGGGGGGTGCTATCAGTGGCAGCTTTGATGTCCAGCAGGCGGTAGGGGGTATTCGGTCTTCCGCTCAGCATGGAACAGTAATTTCTGCTAATTACTCCTTTACTGCACAGATGGTATGAGATGGGGTGGTAGGGAGAACACTAAACTGTAGAAGGGGGCATTGGGCTGAATAAAGCTGCTCCAGTACATGACTTCCAGGGTGGTAGGGGTGTTTAATACGCACGGGAGGGGTGGATAGTGGAGTGGGCTTAATTTCCACAATTTTCCGGTGGGATGGCAGCTTGCTTGACTGCCGATATCTCCAGTTCCTGAAAATAGATTTCTTAGCTTTTAATGGCATAAACAAATAGAGAGTCCCCCCTTTCAGAATGTACTGGTGACTTGGGGATCAGAGTTCAGGAGCCAGAGCAATCCACCAACAAAAATATTAAACTGCATACCGGGAGTGTGGAGCTAGAGCAGGGGCAGGCTGCTGGAAGGCTGATATCTCTGGTTCTGGGCATGGTAGAGACAAGCTGCCAGTGTCCACGGACAGAGTACCAGCTTTTGGAGTATATCTTAAGAAAAACTCTAAGTCAGACAGAACCCAAGATATCTGGCCAGTAAGAGCAATTAACAGGCTTGGATGGGGACCACTGCTTTGAAGTCAGATATTTCCAGTTCTCCAGGGCAGATTTTCGAAAATCTTGCACCCCTGGAAAAAGGAGACCCTCAGCTATCATAATCATGGGCCCTTGGGCAACTGCTCATTGAGCCCATATGAAAAGCCCTGTTTCTCCGCATCATGAATCTGCTGACACAGTAACTTTAAAAGGCTTTCAGTTATAGCTACTATGTTGGGTCACCCCATCACAAAAGTGCTATTATTGGGAAATTAAGTTATTTAAGGAATTCTATTTTTAAAATGGAAAACATGTTGCACAGTAATGTAATTAGAGATTGGTGTCATTGGTCCTAGTAAGGACGGATGCTCCTAAATGGGACTATAAATATTGCTGCTGCTGATGCTACTAACAAAAAGATGATGGCCCTCATTCCGAGTTGTTCACTCGCTAGCTGCTTTTAGCAGCATTGCACACGCTAGGCCGCCGCCCTCTGGAAGTGTATCTTAGCTTAGCAGAATAGCGAACGAAAGAGTAGCAGAAATGCTAATAAATAATTCTTTGCAGTTTCTGAGTAGCTCCAAACCTACTCACAGATTGCGATCAGCTCAGTCCGTTTAGTTCCTGGTTTGAGGTCACAAACACGCCCTGCGTTCGGCCAGCCACTCCCCCGTTTCTCCAGACACTCCCGCGTTTTTCCCTGACACGCCTGCGTTTTTTAGCACACTCCCGGAAAATGCTCAGTTACCATCCTGAAACGCCCCTTTCCTGTCAATCATTCACCGATCAGCAGTGCGACTGAAAAGCGCCGCAGGATCCACAGCAAAACTGCAAAGTTTTTAGTTAAATAACTAAGCGCATGCGCCCTGCGTGCCTTGTGCATGCGCAATTAGCAACAAATCGCAGCATAGCGAAAAACAGCAACGAGTGAACAACTCGGAATGACCCCCGATGTCCCATCTGCACACCTTTCCTACCTAATTCCCGTCTATTCATTCAACAGACTTGGTTTCAGCCATCATCTAATCTTGTGGCACCATGTATATATAATGTGACGTGTCATATAAGAGTGTGGCTGTATACTGGAAGCAAGGTTTATATAGAATGAACAGACTTCTGGTATAAGTCAATTAAATAGATGGCAACATTAATTCTGATGCTTCTCTTGTACATACAGTGGCGGAAGTCAGGGAGGCAATGGAGTCGGTTGCCGCCGGGCTCCAGCAGTGAAGGGGGCACGTTCTCCATTGCCTCTGACATGTGCAACTGTTCGGCTGCGGCTGCAGCCTCCAGCATGACAGCCCGGCTCCCGCCCCCTTACAAGTGCGGTAGACTGGCTCCGGCGGCTCCCGCATGATGATACCGCGTCTGGCCAGCTCCCGCTCCCCCTGACGGCGCCGCTGCCCAGCTCCGGCTTCAGTATGATGACCCCACGGCTGGCCGGCGCCCGCCCCACAATGCAGCTGCCCAGCTTCGGTTCCTGTCCCACAGCGACGCTGCCCTTCTCCTGCATGCTGAAACTCCGGCTGCCTGCCAATGGTGAGTAGAGATAACTGACGGAAGAGAGTGTCAGGATGGGGACAGTGTGTGTGTGTCAATGTGTGTGTGTGTGTACTGTGTATACGTGGCTGTGTGTGTATAAGTGGTATAATGTATGTGTGTGTGTGTGTGTGTGTGTGTGTGTGTGTGTGTGTATGGCTGAGTGTGTATTTGTATATATGTGAGGGGGTGTATATGTGGCTGTGTGTATATACCAGACCTGGGCAGAGGGAGGGGGGGGGGTGGCAATATAAAGTTTTTCGCCTCCGGGCGTCCTATATTAACTTACGCCCCTGTGTACATACATACTACAGTATGACACTGAAAGGGAAAGAGGCACCTTATTGCCTTGTGTATTAAATCAGTGGTTCTCAAACCTGGTCCTCAGGACCCCACACAGTTCACATTTTGCAGGTCACCCAGCAGGTGCACAGGTGTATTCATTACTCACTGACACATTTAAAAATGTCCACAGGTGAAGCTAATTATTTCACCTGCAATTCTGTGAGGAGACCTGCAAAACATGCACTGTGTGGAGTCCTGAAGACCTGTGTATTAAATGAATAGACAAACTTCAGGGGAGTGGAAGAGGAGGCATAGGAAGTATTGATTTATACAGATGATGGAGGTTCCTACTTAATGCCACCATGCTTGTAACTGGTGATGGGGGGGGGGGGGGGGATTTAGCTTCCTATATTTAGTCCATAAGGGTCCTAATCAACTGTAAGATGCTGCAATTTTACCAGCTAAACAAGAATTCCCTAAATTCCACCATTACAGTACAGGATTTAAGGCTATCCCATACTTGCCTACCTGACCCTCTCCATTAGGGAGAAAATGCTCTGTTCCTGGACTTTCCTGGTAATGTATGATTGCCATCACCTGTGGTGAGCTAGTTAATTGATAAGAAAGGTGTTTCACCACAGGTGATGGCAATCATACATTACCAGGAAAGTCCAGGAACAGAGTATTTTCTCCCTCATGGAAAGGGTCAGGTAGGCAAGTATGGGCTATCCATGCTTGAGCACAGGTGACATAATTAGTACCACAGTCAATTTGATCTAACTATCTGGAGTTTGGAACCTCAGAGTTAAACAATTTGCCACCGTCTGCATAGTGCTCTAAGAATTGCAGCATACCTGAACCTTGCAAGTCAATATTGTAAAGCAACATACTGAAACAGTAAAAGATAAATGGTAAACGTTTAGCTTCTTCCTGCTTACATATGTACCTGTATTATTCTCTTGTTTCTCAACCACAGAACTGGCAGCTTGTCAAAACGGTCAATATAATGAATTAATGATCTGTATTATTATCAGTTTACATGTATTAATGTATCTACGATAGTGAGTTGCTTTATAAACCAGAGTCTTTTGAGAAATCCCACAAGGAGCTATGTTGATTATAATAGTAATTAATGATGTTGGATAGTCGCATAGATTTTCTGTTGACAGTCAAGTTTGAAGTTAATTAGTCTACTGATTATGATTTGATGATTAATTAGAGATATTTAGTTATATAAAGAGATGTTAATTAGTAATCTAAAAAATGTGGGTGTAATTAAACATCTTTTGCAAAGTGCTGTAATTCTCTGGAACTCCAGTGTAATGTCCTGACTTAAAGAAGTTTAAGGCAAACACTAGAATGTAAATAATATTTGCTGCTTGTTAGATATATCTGAACATAAATACGCAGTGCTGGAAGAGAAAAGGGAGCTATATTAACTTCCACAAAACATTACTTTACATAAAGACTTCTTTAGTATCTCTATCTTTTAAAATTATTAGAGTGTTTCTCTATCAAAATTAAATGTATTTTATTGGAATATAGGACCTAGGGAAGAATTGTACTTACTATCTGTTCAGTCACACTGCATAAACAATATCTGTCGGCCTTCTTTTACTAGTACATTAGGTTGCTATACCGTATAAATGAACCTTGTCAGTTAACTGGCATTTAACAATAGAATGTGGTTTCCCTATAGAGGTATTTTGTCAACTCTTTGGGCCTATTTATTATGGTCTTCTTCTCTAAAATCATGCAAACACAGAGGATTATACATTAATTGCGTATAGTTGCTATTTAAGAAATGCCTAATGTTGGGGAAATACCCCAATAGCCTGCGTTACGCAAACTAAAGCAAGATGCCGCAGGGTATGCTTCAGGCAAGCAGGTTACTATTCACAATCGTAGTCCACGTGGATCGCTAAGTATGAAAAAGTTCAAAAGGATACAAAAATTGTGAAAAACTCATGTCGACTTTAAACCTGTCGACCTAGAACATGTAGACCTAGAAAACCTGTCGACCTAGTTACTGTAGACCAATAGTGGTCGACCTAGAGACCGGATACCCTCAAAACTACACATACCGTATAATGATGAAACTGTTCATATACTATTGTACTTGCTAACTATTTTCATACTATAATACTTAAGATCTGTTTTGGCTAGGGTTCTCTTTTCAATTAAAGAGGTGAGTTAAATGCAAGACAAAAAATAGCTGTAAAATTCACCAACCTCCTATTAATATCCCAGGATTTACCCTTCTAACACGCTCAGAACCTGGGTCTGTTTACATAACCTTGACAATATTTATTCTCTATTTACCTAAATGAGGCAATATGATGATATTTATTGCTTGCAATGACTAAATATAGACTTTTCCTGAGCACTCACAGAACCGTAGTGGGAGGTTTTGCTCTAATCTACATCTTTAAACTGACAAGCTAGAGAATTTCTAATGAATGCCTCTTTTCATCTGAATGTCTGTGTGTATTTGACAGTATAAATATTTAGCAATATCGGAGTCAGCTTGTGATTTTACCCAGATGGACTGATTGATGCCTTGATTTGACATTGCCAAAGACAATCCATGCACTTATATAAGCAATCCTACTCTTACTTCCTATGAAGCAATTAGGTGGCCAAATGCAGCAACCCAAAGCAATGGAAATTTGTCTTGTATCAGCTCATTGGGATAAATAAAATATTGTCTTTAAATTATTACTGCTTTGCTCTCATGAATCATGGGATTAAAGCCTTCGCTTCTAAAGTACATATAAATTGCAGGGTTTCTTATGTCTGCAATTTGCAAGAACTCCAGTAAGAGAGCCGGCTAATCAGTCAGCTAGCATTCACCTTAGGAAGTGAACCACCCTTTCTTGTCAGCTTTGTAAATTGCAAAGCAAGGGATCCAGTTTGATGCTGTGAGGCAATGGAAGCTTGTTGTCAATAACAAATTGCAGTCCACTTAAAACAACATTAGTTAAGGTTTAATCTCAGATCTAATCAGCTTTTTAAACTTTTAGACAGGATACACAGAGGTAATACTAAAGACTAGCAATAAATCTTGTTCTCTGCACTGGGTGGGGACAAAAGCCCTGATTTCATTCATTCTTCCTTACAATTTGTTATGTACATATTTCTCAGGTCAGGTTGTCTAGCTAGTTTATTTTGAAGATTCAGCTTAACAGAGCAACTTAATTTTGCTTGAATATATATATATAAAAATCCAGGGTTTATTGGGGGGGAGCGTAGAGCAAGTACCAGTTGTTCTGCATATTTGATCCTGATCTTCCTGTGATCAACAGAAACCAGGAAAAACCTGCCACTGATTGGAAGAACAAACAAGTGTGTTACCTCCAGTGCTAAGCATTCACTCTTTATTGCACTGTTACTGAAGTTCCCTTTACTAGAAACACATAGGTTCCCTCGGGTGTAGTATAGGATCCCGGCGGTCAGCATACCGGTGCCGGGATCCCGACCGCCGGCATACCGGCAGCTGGGCGAGCGCAAATGAGACCCTTGCTGGCTCGCTGCTCTCGCCACGCTGTGGGCACGGTGGTGCGCTATGCACACAACGCTATTTATTCTCCCTCCAGGGGGGGTCGTGGATCCCCAAGAGGGAGAATAGTTGCCGGGTGTCGGGATCCCAACAGCCGGCATACTGAATACCACCTGGTTCCCTCAGCTGTGCCATGTGGATGGAAAATGTCCTTCTGCCTGTGACCAGGGCCTGATCAACCAATTGGCTGATCAGGCTGCAGCCTGGAGCGCAGAGACCTGGGGGGGGGGGGTCCGCAGGGGGTGCGGACGTCATGATGTCACGTACATGCGCAAGGACCCTGCAGCTGCAGTTATTGTGATTACTGATCCCATTCCCACCTCCTCCACAACAGTTAGCAGCAACCCAGCCGCCCGGTCATTCTACAGTCTGTCTCCTTGTGGCTGGTGGTGCTGCTTATCGCGACCCACGACGCTAATACTTGCGGTCGCCGGCAGCGGCACAGTCTGCACAGTTCTGAGCTGGAACGAACGGTCAGTTCATTCCCCACCACTTGCTTCCCCCTCACTATGTGCAGTACGCGCAACGTGAAGCAATGACATCACGCCGCCGACCGCCCCTTGCCTGTGCTGTGCGTGCCACCGCTGCCGCAGAGGAGGTGGAGGAGCAATGTGCTGCTCTTCCTAGGACTATCTGGGCTGGCACAGGCATAATATGATCTTCATCAACTTGCAGCCATCCCAGCATTGTCTCAAGCAGCAGCCTGCAGCCTATGTGACATGTCAGAAGTGACATGCACTAGTCCCAGGCAACATAACTTCCAGTAGCGGATCTTGACACGGGCAAGCAGGATATTTTCCCGGGATGCCGCTGTCCCAAGGGCGCCGCCGCCATGGCAAGATCCGCTACTGGTGCCGAAATTAGACACTACCCTGGTGCCGGTGCAGTGCGCGATAACGTTATTGTGCACCACACGGCATTGTGGGAGGGCCATAGACGCTAGAGGTCATAATTGACCTCTAGTGTCTGTGCGGTGCTATGGGAGAGACGTCATGATGTCTCTCCCATAGATCCGAGGAGCGGCGCCGGAGACCGAAGGCAGCAGCAGTTGGGAAGTAGGAGCGGGGATGGTATTTATTTATTTTTGGAAAGCGGCACAGTATTGGGGGCACAACTACTGGGGGAACAACTACTGAGGGCACAGCTACAGGGGGCACAGTACTGTGGGCACAACTACTGAGGGCACAGCTACAGGGGGCACAGTACTGGGGCACAACTACTGAGGGCACAGCTACAGGGGGCACAGTACTGGGGCACAACTACTGAGGGCACAGCTACAGGGGGCACAACTACTGAGGGCACAGCTACAGGGGGCACAGTACTGGGGGCACAACTACTGAGGGCACAGTACGGGGGCACAGTACTGGGGCACAACTACTGAGGGCACAGCTACAGGGGGCACAGCTACAGGGGGCACAGTACTGTGGCACAACTACTGAGGGCACAGCTAGGGGGGCACAACTACTGAAGGCACAGCTACTGGGGGCACAGCTACAGGGGGCACAACTACTGAGGGCACAGCTACAGGGGGCATAACTGTGACCATGCCTTTCCTCATGAAGCCACACCCCTATTTTTTGCCGCGCGCCTAAGGTGCACACTAACCCTGTTTTCCCTTGTGGAGGGGGCGGCAAAAGAAACTTTTGCCCTGGGCGCCACAAGGTCTAGAACCGGCCCTGATAACTTCTGTAAGCAAACCGCTGCTGCAGCTGCCTGCAGGGTAAAGAGGGGGGAGGGGGGGAATATATAAGAAAAATAATTAATGTTTTGGAGGATCAGGATGATAGGATTCTAAAATAGATATATGTTTAAGAAATAAATACAATTTGTATACGCAAACAATAATTGAATCTGTGGTAAATTTGGACACAATTACAGATTTGTATCTGTATTTGAGCAAAGACAATCTATGGCAAAAAATTGGGGTGGGGGGGGGGGCTACTCCTGTATTAGCCTAGGGGGCTGACAGTACAAACATCTTGCCGTTTGTAGTGGGGCTCAGTCACAGACTGGTCTTACGCCCCACACACACCTATTAAACGTTACAACGTTCTCTCTCTGGGACAAAGGTTGGAACAAGCGTAGGTTTTCCCAAGGTGGAATCTAAATGGTAAAAATATAATAGGATGGGAATGGCCACAGAGCTAAACATGATTTTTGTAGCTGCCACTGCACTTTTTTTCACATTATGGTTATATTATTTCCCTATAGACCGAAGCTTGTGAGCAGGGCCCTCTTACCTCTTTGTCTGTCTATTACCCAGTCTTGTATCATTACTGTTTTGTAATCAGTGCAATGTAATATGCAGGCTCTATATAAGTAGCTGTGCAATATTATTCAGGAGAACACACATAATACACACTACAATATGGTATATTTCAATCTTGCCCAAGCCTAGTCTACCATGTAGGAAAAAAAAGACTATGGAAATGCTCTTTGTAGCCGCTTTGTGGTCACAGGTGGTACTACAATTTCATATTCATCAATAATTCCCATGTAAACATGCCAGTGATGGCACTTAATTGCTAACCTTTGGCATACTTACCTACCTGACCCTCTCCATGAGGGAGAAAATGCTCTGTCCCTGGACTTTCCTGGTAATGTATGATTGCCATCACCTGTGGTGAGCTAGTTAATTGAAAAGAAAGGTGTTTCGCCACAGGTGATGGCAATCATAAATTACCAGGAAAGTCCAGGAACAGAGCATTTTCTCCCTCATGGAGAGGGTCAGGTAGGCAAGTATGACCTTTGGTCAAGAAATATATTAGTTTCATGTTACAGGAAAGCTGTGTAAAGTTTTCCATATGTCAGACATATTTGTTGGTTTTATCTCGTTACGGTATCATGATCCAACATGCAGAAGAAAAAAAAACTATTTAATTTGCCACCGTCCATGTAGTCATCTAGCAGCACCCAGCAACAATGTCTAGGCCACCTGCTCCCTTTCCCCATGCACTATATATATATGCTCACATTTCTAAAGAAAATATATCATGATTTAAAGCTGAAGTAATACAGATTAAAGGCCATGCACACCAACATATGTTGTGTGGCACTTTTCACAATATGGTGAATGGAAAGCTAATGGAACATATGGGAAGTTATAGAACTAGACAGAGTGTTGTGTCAACCCCATGGTCCTTCCTGAGTGTACACACAGAGCCCCTGAGTGCACTCCCCAGTCATTTATACATCACTGTTTTGAGTTCTACAGTCACCTCATGGTGGAGTTGGTGGACCCAGCACCAGGCAATAATAAGATTTTACTCACCGGTAAATCTATTTCTCGTAGTCCGTAGTGGATGCTGGGAACTCCGAAAGGACCATGGGGAATAGCGGCTCCGCAGGAGACTGGGCACAACTAAAGAAAGCTTTAGGTCACCTGGTGTGCACTGGCTCCTCCCACTATGACCCTCCTCCAAGCCTCAGTTAGGATACTGTGCCCGGAAGAGCTGACACAATAAGGAAGGATTTTGAATCCCGGGTAAGACTCATACCAGCCACACCAATCACACCGTATAACTCGTGATACTATACCCAGTTAACAGTATGAAAACACTGAGCCTCTCAACAGATGGCTCAACAATAACCCTTTTGTTAACAATAACTATGTACAAGTATTGCAGACAATCCGCACTTGGGATGGGCGCCCAGCATCCACTACGGACTACGAGAAATAGATTTACCGGTGAGTAAAATCTTATTTTCTCTAACGTCCTAGTGGATGCTGGGAACTCCGAAAGGACCATGGGGATTATACCAAAGCTCCCAAACGGGCGGGAGAGTGCGGATGACTCTGCAGCACCGAATGAGAGAACTCAAGGTCCTCCTCAGCCAGGGTATCAAATTTGTAGAATTTTGCAAACGTGTTTGCCCCTGACCAAGTAGCAGCTCGGCAAAGTTGTAAAGCCGAGACCCCTCGGGCAGCCGCCCAAGATGAGCCCACCTTCCTTGTGGAATGGGCCTTTACAGATTTAGGATGCGGCAGTCCAGCCGCAGAATGCGCTAGCTGAATTGTGCTACAAATCCAGCGATCAACAATCTGCTTAGAAGCAGGAGCACCCAGTTTGTTGGGTGCATACAGGATAATAGCGAGTCAGTTTTCCTGACTCTAGCCGTCCTGGAAACATAAATTTTCAAGGCCCTGACTACGTCCAGTAACTTGGAATCCTCCAAGTCCCTAGTAGCCGCAGGCACCACAATAGGTTGGTTCAAGTGAAAAGCTGATACCACCTTAGGGAGAAACTGGGGACGAGTCCTCAATTCCGCCCTATCCATATGGAAAATCAGATAAGGGCTTTTACATGACAAAGCCGCCAATTCTGACACACGCCTGGCCGAAGCCAAGGCCAATAACATGACCACTTTCCACGTGAGATATTTTAGATCCACGGTTTTAAGTGGTTCAAACCAATGTGATTTTAAGAAACTCAACACCACGTTGAGATCCCAAGGTGCCACTGGAGGTACAAAAGGGGGCTGAATATGCAGCACTCCCTTTACAAAAGTCTGAACTTCAGGCAGTGAAGCCAGTTCTTTCTTAAAGAAAATCGACAGAGCCGAAATCTGGACCTTAATGGAACCCAATTTTAGGCCCATAGTCACTCCTGACTGTAGGAAGTGCAGAAATCAACCCAGCTGAAATTCCTCCGTTGGGGCCTTCCTGGCCTCACACCACGCAACATATTTTCGCCAAATACGGTGATAATGGTTTGCGGTTACTTCTTTCCTAGCTTTAATCAGCGTAGGAATGACTTCCTCCAGAATGCCCTTTTCCTTTAGGATCCGGTGTTCAACCGCCATGCCGTCAAACGCAGTCGCGGTAAGTCTTGGAACAGACAGGGCCCCTGCTGTAGCAGATCCTGTCTGAGCGGTAGAGGCCATGGGTCCTCTGATATCATTTCTCGAAGTTCTGGGTAGCAAGCTCTTCTTGGCCAATCCGGAACCACGAGTATCGTTCTTACTCCTCGCCTTCTTATTATTCTCAGTACCTTTGGTATGAGAGGCAGAGGGGGGAACACATAAAACGACTGGTACACCCACGGTGTCACTAGAGCGTCCACAGCTATTGCCTGAGGGTCTCTTGACCTGGCGCAATATTTATCTAGTTTTTTGTTTAAGCGGGACGCCATCATGTCCACCTGTGGCCTTTCCCAACGGTTTACCATCAGTTGGAAGACTTCTGGATGAAGTCCCCACTCTCCCGGGTGTAGATCGTGTCTGCTGAGGAAGTCTGCTTCCCAGTTATCCACTCCCGGAATGAACACTGCTGACAGTGCTAACACGTGATTTTCCGCCCATCGGAGAATCCTTGTGGCTTCTGCCATCGCCATCCTGCTTCTTGTGCCGCCCTGTCGGCTTACATGGGCGAATGCCGTGATGTTGTCTGATTGGATCAGTACCGGCTGGTTTTGAAGCAGAGGCCTTGCCTGACTCAGGGCATTGTAAATGGCCCTCAGTTCCAGAATATTTATGTGTAGGGAAGTCTCCTGACTTGACCAAAGTCCCTGGAAGTTTCTTCCCTGTGTGACTGCCCCCCAGCCTCAAAGGCTGGCATCCGTGGTCACCAGGACCCAGTCCTGTATGCCGAACCTGTGGCCCTCTTGAAGATGGGCACTCTGCAGTCACCACAGTAGCGATACCCTGGTCCATGGAGACAGGGTTATCAGCCGATGCATCTGAAGATGCGATCCGGACCACTTGTCCAACAGGTCCCACTGAAAAGTTCTTGCATGGAACCTGCCAAATGGGATTGCTTCGTAGGAAGCCACCATTTTCCCCAGGACTCGCGTGCAATGATGCACCGATACCTGTTTCGGCTTCAGGAGGTCTCTGACTAGAGATGACAGTTCCCTGGCTTTCTCCTCCGGGAGAAACACTTTTTTCTGGTCTGTGTCCAGAACCATCCCCAGGAACAGTAGACGTGTCGTAGGAACCAGCTGTGACTTTGGAATGTTTAGAATCCAACCGTGCTGTTGTAGCACTTTCCGAGATAGTGCTACCCCGACTAACAACTGCTCCTTGGACCTCGCCTTTATAAGGAGATCGTCCAAGTACGGGATAATTAAAACTCCCTTTTTTCGAAGGAGTATCATCATTTCGGCCATTACCTTGGTAAACACCCTCGGTGCCGTGTACAGTCCAAACGGCAGTGTCTGGACTTGGTAATGGCAATCCTGTACCACAAATCTGAGGTACTCCTGGTGAGGATGGTAAATGGGGACATTCAGGTAAGCATCCTTGATGTCCAGGGATACCATGTAATCCCCCTCGTCCAGGCTTGCAATAACCGCCCTGAGCGATTTCATCTTGAACTTGAATTTTTTATGTATGTGTTCAAGGATTTTAAATATAAAATGGGTCACATCGAACCGTGCGGTTTCGGTACCCCAAACAGTGTGGAATAGTAACCCCGTCCTTGTTGAAGTAGGGGCACCTTGACTATCACCTGCTGGGAATAAAGCTTGTGAATTGCCTCTAGCACAGCCTCCCTGCCTGAGGGAGTTGTCGGCAAGGCAGATTTGAGGAAATGGCGGGGGGAAGACATCTCGAATTCCAGCTTGTACCCCTGAGATACTACTTGAAGGAAACAGGGATCCACCTGTGAGCGAGCCCACTGATCGCTGAAATTTGTGAGGCGGCCCCCCACCGTACCTGGCTACGCCTGTGGAGCCCCCCGTCATGCGGTGGACTCAGAGGAAGCGGTAGAAGAATTTTGATTCTGGGAACTGGCTGACTGGTGCAGCTTTTTCCCTCTTCCCTTGTCTCTATGCAGAAAGGAAGCGCCTTTGACCCGCTTGCTTTTCTGAAGCCGAAAGGACTGTACCTGATAATACAGTGCTTTCTTAGTCTGTGAGGAAACCTGAGGTAAAAAAATTTCTTCCCAGCTGTTGCTGTGGATACGAGGTCCCAGAGACCATCCCCAAATAATTCCTCACCCTTATAAGGCAAAACCTCTATGCGCCTTTTAAAGTCAGGATCACCTGTCCAGTGACAGGTCTCTAACACCCTCCTGACAGAATGGACATTGCATTAATTTTGGATGCCAGCCGGCAAAATATCCCTCTGTGCATCCCTCATATATAAGACGACGTCTTTAATATGTTCCTATGTTAGCAAACTAGTCTCCCTGTTTGACAGGGTCACCGACCACGCTGCAGCAGCACGATCTGCAGGTCTCAGTCTAGTACATGAGTGTGTAAATACAGACTTCAGGATAGCCTCCTGCTTTTTATCAGCAGGCTCCTTCAAAGTGGCCGTATCCTAAGACGGCAGTGCCACCTTTTTTGACAACCGTGTGAGCGCCTTATCCACCCTAGGGGATATCTCCCAGCGTAACTTATCCTCTGGCGGGAAAGGGTACGCCATCAGTAACTTTTTAGAAATTACCAGTTTCTTATCGGGGGAACCCACGCTTTTTCACACACTTCATTCACTCATCTGATGGGGGAACAAAACACTGCCTGCTTTTTCTCCCCAAACATAAAACCCATTTTTAGAGGTACTTGGGTTAATGTCAGAAATGTGTAACACATTTTTTATTGCCGGGATCAAGTCACGGATGTTACTAGTGGATTGTGTATATGTATCAACCTTGTCGACACTGGAGTCAGACTCCGTGTCGACATCTGTGTCTGCCATCTGAGGGAGCGGGCGTTTTTGAGCCCCTGATGGCCTTTGAGACGCCTGGGCAGGTGCGGGCTGAGAAGCCGTCTGTCTCACAGCTGTTACGTCATCCAGCCTTTTATGTAAGGAGTTGACACTGTCGGTTAATACCTTCCACCTATCCATCCACTCTGGTGTCGGCCCCACAGGGGGCGACATCACATTTATCGGCATCTGCTCCGTCACCACATAAGCCTCCTCATCAAACATGTCGACACAGCCGTACCGACACACCGCACACACACAGGGAATGCTCTGACTGAGGACAGGACCCCACAAAGCCCTTTGGGGAGACAGAGAGAGAGTATGCCAGCACACACCAGAGCGCTATATAATGTGGGGATTAACACTATAACTGAGTGAATTTTCCCCAATAGCTGCTTGTATATACAATATTGCGCTTAAATTTAGTGCCCCCCCCCCTCTCTTTTTAACCCTTTGAGCCTGAAAACTACAGGGGAGAGCCTGGGGAGCTGTCTTCCAGCTGCACTGTGAAGAGAAAATGGCGCCAGTGTGCTGAGGGAAATAGCTCCGCCCCTTTTTCGCAGACTTTTCTCCCGCTTTTTTATGGATTCTGGCAGGGGTATTTATCACATATATAGCCTCTGGGACTATATATTGTGATTATTTTGCCAGCCAAGGTCTTATTATTGCTGCTCAGGGCGCCCCCCCCCCCCAGCGCCCTGCACCCTCAGTGACCGGAGTGTGAAGTGTGTATGAGGAGCAATGGCGCACAGCTGCAGTGCTGTGCGCTACCTTGGTGAAGACTGATGTCTTCTGCCGCCGATTTTCCAGACCTCTTCTTGCTTCTGGCTCTGTAAGGGGGACGGCGGCGCGGCTCCGGGACCGAACACCAAGGACGGGCCTGCGGTCGATCCCTCTGGAGCTAATGGTGTCCAGTAGCCTAAGAAGCCCAAGCTAGCTGCAAGCAGGTAGGTTCGCTTCTTCTCCCCTTAGTCCCTCGGTGCAGTGAGCCTGTTGCCAGCAGGTCTCACTGTAAAATAAAAAACCTAACATATACTTTCTTTCTAGAAGCTCAGGAGAGCCCCTAGTGTGCATCCAGCTCGGCCGGGCACAAAGATCTAACTGAGGCTTGGAGGAGGGTCATAGTGGGAGGAGCCAGTGCACCCCAGGTGACCTAAAGCTTTCTTTAGTTGTGCCCAGTCTCCTGCGGAGCCGCTATTCCCCATGGTCCTTTCAGAGTTCCCAGCATCCACTAGGACGTTAGAGAAATATAGTGGCTGGGCATTCACAGTGTAGCAACTGTTGTTACTGAGGATTTAAGTACTGCGGTATTGGAATAGACATGACACAGGAGTGCCCAATATTCTTGCTCCTCTATGGTTAGTTCTGCATAGATCTCACAAGAGGGACCCCACTACTTCTGGTACCCACAGGGGAATTATCTTTAAGTTGACTTTATATTAAATGAAATTGTTCTTTAAGGCGCCAAAATGTTATGCCTACAGGGCATATACAGGGCCTGCTTCTATGCCACACGGGAAGTCGATGTAGAAAGACTACAATTGTACAGCATCACAAGGCCCCTAAGTTTTACTATGAGGCTCGCGATGCCCTGTATATGATACAGCAATATTATATACAGTATGTAAAGCCAGATTATTTGCAAGTATCATTAACTACACTGCAGACCTCTTCATGTGCTGCAGCATGGTATTTAGCCTGGTATTGGGACTCGAGTGAATAATGATCTAATCTGATCGGCATAGTTTTGAATAAACTGCATTGTTTTACAAAATATGTCATCAGGAAAAATGTATTAACTCTAATCAGCCAAAATGGTGTGATTCATTACTTAATTTTCAGGGTGCCATGCTATAAATTACATCTAGGCTGCCACAACTAATTTTGCTGTAGCGTTCCAGATGACAAATGAAATGTCCAGGTGGCTACAAGTGAAAAGCTTCCATCCTTCTTCCACAGCTGAATATTACTTACCCTAATGATGTATAATGGCCTGCAACAACACTTAACCTGTGCTTTAAATGGCAGCACAAACTGTATATTCTGTGTTATGGGAAAGAAAACAGCAAATCAAGCAAAAGAACCCAGAGTGTAGATGTTAACTTCCCACATGCCAACATAATTTTTAACTCCCTGTGATATATTACTATAAGACTTCTATTTCTGCATTGTACATAGAAATGGGGGACGTGAGTAGCTGGCGTGTCACGCAGCTAGAGATTATTTATGGCTTAGCAATAAAAATATATGTTTTACATTTAACAATCTACAGACTCCAATCTTGTTTGCTTTAGTTTGTGAAAGACAGAATTGGCAGTATAGTAGAAAGATCTATGGGGAGCAGTTTGCTCTGGGATACAATTACACATGACCAGGGACAGCTCACTTTCTTGGTGTAAAGTGACGCAGAGCTATATGAGGTCCATGGGCAGAACAGTGCAGATGGGGGAGCAATGGTTCCGCCTTCTACCTCTCAAATTCTGTATATGGTCTACGCTTGTACTACTCCTGTTCTGTTGTTTTTTTGGTACTGAGCATAAATGGTATTTATATACATGATCTATACATGCATATGCCGCCATAGGGTGGAATTCAATTAGCCGTAATAAGTTATGGCTAATTGACACTGATAGCCGACATTATTGGTGTTTTTGTTTCACCTGCCCAGATTTATCAAGGCTTGGAGAGTGAGAAATAGCACGGTGATAAAGTAACGGCCAAGCAGCTCCTAACTGCCATGTTACAGGCGGAGTTTGAAAAATGACAGTTAGGAACTGACTGGTTAGTACTTTATCACCATACAATTTATCACTCATAGTTCCGGGAACTTACCGTATCCCGGAAACGTCAGTGAGAAAAAAAAGGACATTATCTTGTTCAAATGAAGCGCATGCGGAAATGCATATGTAATATTAGGTTTGCAACTGCTCTGACAGGCATCAAACAAACAAAAAGGCAACAAGATGCATTAAAATAAAATGTAGTCTAAAGTAATGCAAGGTAAACAAAGTACAGTAAATATGCAAAAAAAAATACTCATTTGGTATAATAATTTTAATTTACAGTAATTTTCATGTGCTTAACTAGAGTATCAATCACAGAATTTTAAAGGCCAGTGTGTATTTAGTCAACAGTAGCTGTCCTGCAGATATAGGAGGCAGCCATTTTAGACTCAGTGATATTACTAGATCGTAGTAAATTATAAGGCTGCATTCTCATAAATATTGGTTTAGTCCACAAAATGGCTGCCTAGATGACACAAGCAATATTTAAGCAGAGTGTACAGAACATGGTTCACGCAGGTTCCCTTACTAGGGTTTCTTTAAATACCTGTATGAAGCTGCAGAAAAAAATATAAGAAAGACTGTCTGCAAGTAAGGGATAGAGTCAAATAAATAATTTTTTACTTCTTTGTTTTTGTTAAAGTCATTAAATCAAAGAGGAAAACCTGAACAGTAGGAAAAAAAAATCTGTCCTTCTGAGACCATTTTTTTTAAACAATCTGATTAGTTCTCATGCTGCAGAACTAGGTATTCTACTTTTGCCAAGGGCCAGCTATTATTATTAACATCATTTGTCTGAATCATTACACTGCACCTTGGTTCAGCACACACTATGAAGATGGCATGGTAATAAATGACCGCAGGATTCTTTCTTGCATCGGCCTGTTTTTATCTGCCACCTCTCCACCGTCAGCTCCATCTTCCTGAACCTCTCTGAATCCCCAAAAGGGACGGGGTGTCTATTTGTTTTCCAGTAGGTTACTACTCTGACTATTGTAGTTTGCACTAAAGGGTAAGAATTCAATTCATTCTTGTGACATAAAATCACTGATACAGTAAAATTTTTTGCCCTAGAGACAACAAAAACAAAGTTGCAGAATATGGGTTTAAGAAGTGAAGCTCCAGTGTGAATGTGATGGAGATTTTTTAGGCAGTTTATTTCTCATGGAGTCATAGAAGTCTGATATCATCCCCCCCCCCCCCCCCTATGTTTTAGCACCTTTGTAATCATACTGATGTTCATAAATTGCTAGTAATATTTCCATACTATATTTAATTATGTAGATAGCACAGAGATAAATCAGTTAGAGCAGGAGTTCCCAACCACGGTCCTCAAGGCACACTAACAGTCCAGGTTATAAGGATAGACATACCTAAGCACAGGTGAATTAATTAGTACAGTACCACAGTTATTTTGATTTAACCATCTGTGCTCAAGCATGTTAGAGTGCACATCCAATAGGATCCAGAAGCAGATAGTACCATAGGGGAGGGGGAAATCACAACTCTTGAGATAATTTGAAATAATAAGATTTTACTCACCGGTAAATCTATTTCTCGTAGTCCGTAGTGGATGCTGGGTACTCCGTAAGGACCATGGGGAATAGACGGGCTCCGCAGGAGACATGGGCACTTTAAGAACGAATTTGTATTCTGGTGTGCTCTGGCTCCTCCCTCTATGTCCCTCCTCCAGACCTCAGTTAGAGAAACTGTGCCCGGAAGAGCTGACAGTACAAGGAAAGGATTTTGGGAATCCAGGGTAAGACTCATACCAGCCACACCAATCACACCGTATAACTTGTGATAAACTTACCCAGTTAACAGTATGAACAACAACAGAGCATCAGATCAACCCTGATGCAACTATGACATAACCCTTATTTAAGCAATAACTATATACAAGCATTGCAGGAGAAGTCCGCACTTGGGACGGGCGCCCAGCATCCACTACGGACTACGAGAAATAGATTTACCGGTAAGTAAAATCTTATTTTCTCTAACGTCCTAGTGGATGCTGGGGACTCCGTAAGGACCATGGGGATTATACCAAAGCTCCCAAACAGGCGGGAGAGTGCGGATGACTCTGCAGCACCGAATGAGCAAACACAAGGTCCTCCTCAGCCAGGGTATCAAACTTGTAGAACTTTGCAAAGGTGTTTGAACCTGACCAAGTAGCCGCTCGGCAAAGCTGTAATGCCGAGACCCCTCGGGCAGCCGCCCAAGAAGAGCCCACCTTCCTTGTGGAATGGGCCTTAACTGATTTAGGCAGCGGCAACCCAGCCGCAGAATGAGCCTGCTGAATCATGTTACAGATCCAGCGAGCAATCGTTTGCTTTGAAGCAGGCGCCCCAAGCTTGTTGGAAGCATACAGGATAAACAAAGATTCTGTTTTCCTGACCTTAGCCGTTCTGGCTACATAAACCTTCAAAGCCCTGACCACATCCAGTGACTCGGAATCCTCCAAGTCAGTAGTAGCCACAGGTACCACAATAGGTTGGTTTATATGAAAGGATGAAACCACTTTCGACAGAAATTGTGGGCGTGTCCGCAATTCTGCTCTATCCGCATGGAAAACCAGAGAAGGGCTTTTATGTGACAAAGCCGCCAATTCTGACACACGCCTAGCCGAAGCCAAGGCTAATAGCATGACCACCTTCCACGTGAGATATTTCAATTCCACCGTTTTGAGTGGTTCAAACCAGTGTGATTTCAGGAAACTCAACACCACGTTAAGATACCAAGGTGCCACTGGAGGCACAAAAGGGGGCTGAATATGCAGCACTCTCTTTACAAACGTCTGAACTTCAGGCAGAAAAGCCAGTTCTTTTTGAAAGAAAATGGATAAGGCTGAAATCTGAACCTTAATGGAACCCAATTTAAGGCCCAAAGTCACTCCCGACTGTAGGAAGTGAAGGAAACGGCCCAGCTGGAATTCCTCCGTAGGGGCATTCCTGGCCTCACACCAAGCCACATATTTTCGCCATATACGGTGATAATGTTGAGCCGTCACGTCCTTCCTAGCACTTCATCCGGAATGCCTTTTTCTGCTAGGATCCGGCGTTCAACCGCCATGCCGTCAAACGCAGCCGCGGTAAGTCTTGGAACAGACAGGGCCCCTGTTGCAACAAGTCCTGTCTTAGAGGCAGAGGCCACGGGTCCCCTGTGAGCATCTCTTGCAGATCTGGATACCAAGTCCTTCTTGGCCAATCCGGAACAATGAGTATTGTGAGTATTGTTCTCACTCCTCTTTTTCTTATGATTCTCAGCACCCTGTGTATGAGAGGAAGAGGAGGAAATACATAGACCGACTGGAACACCCACGGTGTCACCAGTGCGTCCACAGCTATCGCCTGAGGGTCTCTTGACCTGGCGCAATATCTCTGTAGCTTTTTGTTGAGGCGGGATGCCATCATGTCCACCTGTGGCAGTTCCCACCGACTTGCAATCTGCGTGAATACTTCTTGATGAAGTCCCCACTCTCCCGGGTAGAGGTCTTGCCTGCTGAGGAAGTCTGCTTCCCAGTTGTCCACTCCCGGAATGAACACTGCTGACAGTGCGCTTACCTGATTCTCCGCCCAGCGAAGAAGTCAGGTGGCTTCTACCATCGCCACCCTGCTCCTTGTGTCGCCTTGGCGGTTTACATGAGCCACTGCGGTGATGTTGTCTGATTAAATCAGAACTGGTTGGACGCGAAGCAGGGACTCCGCTTGACGTAGGGCGTTGTACATGGCCCTTAGTTCCAGGATGTTGATGTGAAGGCAAGCCTCCTGACTTGACCACAGCCCTTGGAAATTTCTTCCTTGTGTGACTGCCCCCCACTCTCGGAGGCTTGCATCCGTGGTCACCAGGACCCAGTCCTGAATGCCGAATCTGCAACCTTCGAGAAGGTGAGCACTCTGCAGCCACCACAGGAGAGACACCCTGGCCCTGGAGGATAGGGTGATCAACCGATGCATCTGAAGATGTGATCCGGACCACTTGTCCAACAGATTCCATTGAAAGGTCCTCGCATGGAACCTGCCGAAGGGAATGGCCTCGTATGATGCCACCATCTTTCCCAGGACTCGCGTGCAGTGATGCACCGACACCTGTTTTGGTTTTAATAGGTCTCTGACCAGTGTCATGAGCTCCTGAGCCTTCTCCATCGGGAGATAAACCCTCTTCTGGTCTGTGTCCAGAATCATGCCCAGGAAAGGCAGACGAGTCGAAGGAATCAACTGCGACTTTGGAATATTTAGAATCCAGCCGTGCTGTTGTAACACTTCCCGAAAGCGTGCTACGCTGATCAGCAACTGCTCTCTGGACCTCACCTTTATGAGGAGATCGTCCAAGTATGGGATAATTGTGACCCCTTGCTTCCGCAGGAGTACCATCATTTCCGCCATTACCTTGGTAAATATTCTCGGTGCCGTGGAGAGACCAAACGGCAACGTCTGAAATTGGTAATGACAATCCTGTACCACAAATCTGAGGTACGCCTGATGAGGTGGATAAATGGGGACATGAAGGTATGCATCCTTTATGTCCAGAGATACCATAAAATCCCCCCCTTCCAGGCTTGCGATGACCGCTCTGAGCGATTCCATCTTGAACTTGAACCTTTTCAGGTATACGTTCAGGGATTTTAAATTCAATATGGGTCTGACCGAACCGTCCGGTTTCGGTACCACAAACATGGTCGAATAATAACCCTTTCCTTGTTGAAGGAGGGGAACCTTGACCACCACCTGCTGAAGATACAATTTTGAATTGCAGCTAACACTATTTCCCTCTCTAAGGGGGAAGCTGGCAAGGCCGATTTGAAGTATCGGTGAGGGGGCATCTCTTCGAATTCCAGCTTGTATCCCTGAGACACAATCTCTATCGCCCAGGGATCCACCTGGGAGTGAACCCACTTGTGGCTGAAATTTCGGAGACGCGTCCCCACCGGGCCTAGCTCCGCCTGTGGAGCCCCAGCGTCATGCGGTGGATTTAGTGGAAGCCGGGGAGGACTTCTGTTCCTGGGAACTAGCTGTGTTGTGCAGCTTCTTTTCTCTGCCCCTGCCTCTGACAAGAAAGGACGCACCTCGGACTTTCTTGCCTTTTTGTGATCGAAAGGACTGCATTTGGTAATACGGTGCTTTCTTAGGTTGTGAGGAAACATATGGCAAAAAATTTGACTTACCAGCAGTAGCTGTGGAGACCAGGTCCGAGAGACCCTCCCCAAACAATTCCTCACCCTTGTAAGGTAAAACCTCCATATGCCTTTTTGAGTCGGCATCACCTGTCCATTGCAGAGTCCACAGGACCTTTCTGGCAGAAATCAACATTGCATTTATTCTAGAGCCCAGTAGGCTGTCTCTTTGAGCATCTCTCATATATAGGATAGCGTCTTTTATATGCCCCAGGGTCATTAATATAGTATCCTTGTCTAAGGTATCCAGTTCCTCAGATAAGGTATCCGTCCATGCTGCTACAGCGCTACATACCCAGGCCGACGCAATTGCCGGCCTTAGTAAGGTACCTGAATGTGTATAAATGGACTTCAGGGTACCCTCTTGCTTTCTATCCGCAGCAACTTTTAGGGTGGCCGTATCCTGTGACGGCAGGGCTACCCTCTTGGATAAGCATGTTAAAGCTTTGTCCACCCTAGGGGAGGATTCCCAGCGTAACCTGTCCGTTGGCGGGAAAGGATACGCCATAAGCATCCGTTTGGAAATCTGCAGTTTTTTATCTGGAGATTCCCAAGCCTTTTCACATAACTCATTTAGCTTGTGTGAAGGGGGAAAGGTCACCACCTGCCTTTTTTCCCCATACATATGAACCCTCTTGTCTGGGACTGGGGTTTCCTCTGTGATGTGCAACACATCCTTAATTGCTATAATCATATAACGGATGGATTTAGCCAATTTTGGCTGTAACTTTGCATCATCGTAATCGACACTGGAGTCAGAGTCCATGTCGGTATCTGTGTCAACAATTTGGGATAGTGGGCGCTTCTGAGACCCTGACTGCCTCTGCGACATAGGATCAGGCATGGGCTGAGACCCTGACTGTCGTAAGGTTTCAGCTTTATGCAACCTTTTATGCAAGGAATTAACATTATCATTTAAAACCTTCCACATATCCATCCAATCAGGTGTCGGCGCCGTCAGCGGAGACACCACATTCATTTGCTCCCGCTCTGTTTCCACATAGCCTTCCTCGTCAAACATGTCGACACACCACACACACAGGGAATGCTCTTTGTGAAGACAGTTCCCCCACAAGGCCCTTTGGAGAGACAGAGAGAGAGTATGCCAGCACACACCCCAGTGCTATATAACCCAGGAATCACACAGTAACTTAGTGTTAACCCAGTAGTCGCTGTAATAATGATTTTTGCGCCTACTTATGTGCCCCCCCTCTCTTTTTTACCCTCTTCTACCGTGTATCTGCAGGGGAGAGCCTGGGGAGCTTCCTCTCAGCGGAGCTGTGGAGAAAAAATGGCGCTGGTGAGTGTTGAGGAAGAAGCCCCGCCCCCTCAGCGGCGGGCTTCTGTCCCGCGTTTATGTACAATATTATGGCGGGGGCTCATACATATATACAGTGCCCAACTGTATATATGTCCAACTTTTGCCAAGAGGTTCTAATTGCTGCCCAGGGCGCGCCCCCCCCCCCCCCCCCCCCCTGCGCCCTGCACCCTTACAGTGACCGGAGTATGTGGGTGTAGTGTGGGAGCAATGGCGCACAGCTGCAGTGCTGTGCGCTACCTCAGTGAAGACTGGAGTCTTCTGCCGCCGATTTCGAAGTCTTTTTGCTTCTTTCACCCGGCTTCTGTCTTCCGGCTCTGTGAGGGGGACGGCGGCGCGGCTCCGGGATCGGACGACAAAGGGTGAGATCCTGTGTACGATCCCTCTGGAGCTAGTAGGGCTGCTTCTCTCCCCTCAGTCCCACGATGCAGGGAGTCTGTTGCCAGCAGAGCTCCCTGAAAATAAAAAAACCTAACAAAATACTTTTTTATAGCAAGCTCAGGAGAGCTCACTAAACAGCACCCAGCTCGTCCGGGCACAGATACAAACTGAGGTCTGGAGGAGGGACATAGAGGGAGGAGCCAGAACACACCAGAATCCAAATTCTTTCTTAAAGTGCCCATGTCTCCTGCGGAGCCCGTCTATTCCCCATGGTCCTTACGGAGTCCCCAGCATCCACTAGGACGTTAGAGAAATATGTTTTTTGTAATTATTGAAAAACACTGGGAAAAATGTATACTTGAACTGAAGGAAATAGATCACTTGATATAAACAGGAGTTTTATTTTGCTTCTTTGTGGTTGAATTCATTACACAGTATACCATAGAGAGTTATAACTGGAGGAGATATTTTTGAAATGTTCCGGTTTCGGGCCACGCGACAAAAGGTATGTAAGCCAAATGCAGAAATACATTGTACTATAGATGAGCCTTTACTAACGTATAAAATTCTTTGCCAGTAAACTATATGTGTAAAAGAAATTTCTAAACAGGATACAGCTTTAAATCTGAATTATACAAACTAAACTTATTGTGGGCCTATTAATCAATATGAAAGGGTTCGTTATACAGGTGGAGGCAGTGGGGTTGGGAACGGGTGACCGGCCGTCGGGATCCCGGCGGTCAGCATACCGACACTCGGATCCCGGCTGCCAGATTGCCAATGGGGGGAGGGGGGGGGGGGGTGCGAGTGCAACTAAACCCCTTGTGGGCTCGCTACGCTCACCATTCCTTGTTAGTCGGCTTGCCGTCTGTTGGGATTTCCAGCGCGACCGGTATTTTCCAGGATCGGTATACTGACTAGCAGGATCCCGACTGCCGGTAACATGATTACATCCCATAGGGTCAGCTTGTTTTATTTCAATGGAGAGTCAATCATATAAATGGTGGTTAAGGCTATTAGTGGGGTAACTCAATTTTGGAAAATACTGGTAGGCAGTGGCGGCTCCAGAGGTGGGGCTGCAGCAAGCACAGTCTAAAAGTCAAATAGGGGAGCCACTGCCGGGGAAGGGGGGGGGGGGGGGGGCAGTAGGTTTGGCTCACATCTAGAGCAGCCACTGCTGGCTTAATATTCTTTATTAATTATGGAATGGTCAGACTGGATACAGTCTACTCTCTCACTGCTTCTCAATGATCCTCAATAGTGTGAATATACTGAATCTATATCTCCCCAAACCCAATACTCACCTTGTTTGGAGCAGCTGGTCCCATTAATGTACATAGGAGGAGTACTATAGTTCTCAGCATGCTTAGGACACTGCTACTTAACTCCAGTCTTCAGGGAACTCTTATGCGCACTACACACTGGGCGATAAAACTGAAAGATATGAACGAGACACCGTTCATAACTTTCAGTGTGGAGGCAGCAACAATGAACGATGCGCGGCCCCGCGCTCGTTCATCGTTGCTGCCCCGTCGCTTGTGCATGCAGGCCAATATGGATGATCTCGTCCATATTTGCCTGAACTGCTATGGAGCTGGGTGACAGGGGGAGTGAAGAAACTTCGTCACTGCGCCCCCCACCCCCCCCGCGCCGGGTCGCCCATCGGCTGTATCCGCCGTCGGGCAGCTCAGCGGCGGATCGCAGGTGTGTAGGGCCCATTACAGCGCAAGTTTAAAATATCTACATGTGGTTCTAATTATGTTACTTAAGATTCTGTGAGGAGACCTGGAAAACATGCACTGTTAGGATTCCCTCAGGATTGGAATTGGGAAACACTGGCTTACGAGGACATCCAACCCAAAACTGGTGCCAAAGCAAGGGAAAGAAACAGAAAAATGCTTCAGAACTTCACTACTTCAGAAGTAATTCCTGTATACTAAATTATTGCATATCTATGGAGATATTATATACCAATGCTTTGATGTGTAGGATGTTGTAGCTATTATCGAACTTTTTTTTGCTATTATTTGTTTGTTGATATTATGATATACCATTATGACAACAAGGCTCTTGAATATGCACTATGGTGGTCATTCCGAGTTGTTCGCTCGCAAGCTGCTTTTAGCAGCTTTGCACACGCTAAGCCGCCGCCTACTGGGAGTGAATCTTAGCTTATCAAAATTGCGTATGAAAGATTTGCAATATTGCGAAAAGACTTCTCTGTGCAGTTTCTGAGTAGCTCGAGACTTACTCTTCCAGTGCGATCAGTTCAGTGCTTGTCGTTCCTGGTTTGACGTCACAAACACACCCAGCATTCGCCCAGACACTCCTCCGTTTCTCCAGCCACTCCCGCGTTTTTCCAAGAAACGGTAGCGTTTTTTCACACACTCCCATAAAACGGCCAGTTTCCGCCCAGAAACACCCACTTCCTGTCAATCACACTCCGATCTCCAGTACGAAGAAAAAACCTCGTAATGCCGTGAGTAAAATACCAATCTTCATAGCAAATTTACTTGGCGCAGTCGCAGTGCGAACATTGCGCATGCGCAATTAGCGGAAAATCGCTGCGATGCGAAGAAAATTACCGAGCGAACAACTCGGAATGACCACCTATGATTGCACATTTGCTATGCATGCTCTTATAGATTCATGGCTGTTATTAGTTTCACCTGAATTAGTTGGGAGGAGTAATGGGTGTGTACTCCCAGGGATATTTTGCACTTAAATGCAAAATATATTTCTTGGGATTGATTTGCCGGCAGTCAGAATACTGACTGCAGCATCCCGATGATCAGAATCTCACCAGGGAACCAGAGGAAGGTAAATATACCTACACCCCCACCTGGCCCCCTAACCCATCCTTTCTGTAGCCTAACCCCCCCCCCCCCCTCCCCTCCCCGGTGGCACCTAAACCTTACCCACCCCCTAGCCTAACCCCAGGGAGTGCAGCCTAAACCTAACACCTCCTCACTGCAGACTTACCCACCCCGGGGCGCAGCCTAACTCTAACCCTGCCCATATATATATATATATATATATAGTACTGTGCAAACGTTTTAGGCAGGTGTGTCAAAAATGCTGCACAGTAAAGGCCCTTACACACTTGCCGATAAAATGAGCGTCGCTCATTTTCCCCCCTCCCTGAGCGACTTCACTCATTTTATCGGCAAGTGTGTATGCCGCCAGCGGCAACCGATGCGCGGCCCCCGCATGTCGGCAACGATCGTCGCTGTCGCCAGTGCATGCATGCAGGATCTGGACGACCTGCATGCAGGGCTGGCGGAGGCGTGACGTCACTAAGCGATATGAGCGGTCATATCTCTCAGTGTGTACAGTCGGCCGCCGACCTGCCGGCACAGGAAGGGAAACATTAGACGACGTCGCTCACAGAGCGACATCGACTAATGTGTACGGACTTTAAGAATGCTTTCGTTTACAAGTATTATTAATTTATTTTTCTCTGACGTCCTAGTGGATGCTGGGACTCCGTCAGGACCATGGGGAATAGCGGCTCCGCAGTAGACAGGGCACAAAAGTAAAAGCTTTAGGATCAGGTGGTGTGCACTGGCTCCTCCCCCTATGACCCTCCTCCAAGCCTCAGTTAGGTTTTTGTGCCCGGCCGAGAAGGGTGCAATCTAGGTGGCTCTCATAAAGAGCTGCTTAGAGTAAAAGTTTTGATAGTTTTCTTATTTTCACTGTGAGTCCTGCTGGCAACAGGCTCACTGCAACGAGGGACTTAGGGGAGAAGAAGGATGCGTGCAGGATGGATTTGCTTCTTAGGCTACTGGACACTAGCTCCAGAGGGACGATCACAGGTACAGCCTGGTTGGCCCCCCGGAGCCGCGCCGCCGACCCCCTTGCAGATGCCGAAGTAAGAAGAGGTCCAGAAACCGGCGGCTGAAGGCTTTTCAGTCTTCATGAGGTAGCGCACAGCACTGCAGCTGTGCGCCATTGCTCTCAGCACACTTCACACCAACGGTCACTGAGGGTGCAGGGCGCTGGGGGGGGCGCCCTGGGCAGCAATGTTAATACCTTTTCTGGCTAAAAAGAATACATCACATATAGTCCCTGAGGCTATATGGATGTATTTCACCCCTGCCAGGTCTCAGAAAAACCGGGAGAAGAGCCCGCCGGAATAGGGGGCGGGGCCTATCTCCTCAGCACACAGCGCCATTTTCCCTCACAGAACTGCTGGTGGGAAGGCTCCCAGGCTCTCCCCTGCACTGCACTACAGAAACAGGGTTAAAACAGAGAGGGGGGGCACTTATTTGGCGATATGATTATATATTAAGATGCTATAAGGGAAAACACTTATATAAAGGTTGTCCCTGTATAATTATAGCGTTTTGGTGTGTGCTGGCAAACTCTCCCTCTGTCTCCCCAAAGGGCTAGTGGGGTCCTGTCCTCTATCAGAGCATTCCCTGTGTGTGTGCTGTGTGTCGGTACGTGTGTGTCGACATGTATGAGGACGATGTTGGTGAGGAGGCGGAGCAATTGCCTGTAATGGTGATGTCACTCTCTAGGGAGTCGACACCGGAATGGATGGCTTATTTAAGGAATTACGTGATAATGTCAACACGCTTCAAGGTCGGTTGACGACATGAGACGGCAGGCAAACAAATTAGTACCTGTCCAGGCGTCTCAAACACCGTCAGGGGCTTTAAAACGCCCATTTACCTCAGTCGGTCGACATAGACACAGACACGGACACTGACTCCAGTGTCGACGGTGAAGAAACAAACGTATTTTCCTTTAGGGCCACACGTTACATGTTAAGGGCAATGAAGGAGGTGTTACATATTTCTGATACTACAAGTACCACAAAAAAGGGTATTATGTGGGTGTGAAAAAACTACATGTAGTTTTTCCTGAATCAGATAAATTAAATGAAGTGTGTGATGATGCGTGGGTTTCCCCCGATAGAAAATTATTGGCAGTATACCCTTTCCCGCCAGAAGTTAGGGCGCGTTGGGAAACACCCCTTAGGGTGGATAAGGCGCTCACACGCTTATCAAAACAAGTGGCGTTACCGTCTCCAGATACGGCCGCCCTCAAGGAGCCAGCTGATAGGAGGCTGGAAAATATCCTAAAAAGTATATACACACATACTGGTGTTATACTGCGACCAGCTATCGCCTCAGCCTGGATGTGCAGCGCTGGGGTGGCTTGGTCGGATTCCCTGACTGAAAATATTGATACCCTTGACAGGGACAGTATTTTATTGACTATAGAGCACAGAGAGATATTTGCACTCTGGCATCAAGAGTAAGTGCGATGTCCATATCTGCCAGAAGATGTTTATGGACACGACAGTGGTCAGGTGATGCAGATTCCAAACGGCACATGGAAGTATTGCCGTATAAAGGGGAGGAGTTATTTGGGGTCGGTCCATCGGACCTGGTGGCCACGGCAACAGCTGGAAAATCCACCTTTTTTTTTTACCCTAAGTCACATCTAAGCAGAAAAAGACACCGTCTTTTCAGCCTCAGTCCTTTCGTCCCCATAAGGGCAAGCGGGCAAAAGGCCAGTCATATCTGCCCAGGGATAGAGGAAAGGGAAGAAGACTGCAGCAGGCAGCCCATTCCCAAGAACAGAAGCCCTCCACCGCTTCTGCCAAGTCCTCAGCATGACGCTGGGGCCGTACAGGACCCCTGGATCCTACAAGTAGTATCCCAGGGGTACAGATTGGAAATTCGAGACGTCTCCCCCTCGCAGGTTCCTGAAGTCTGCTTTACCAACGTCTCCCTCCGACAGGGAGGCAGTATTGGAAACAATTCACAAGCTGTATTCCCAGCAGGTGATAATCAAAGTACTCCTCCTACAACAAGGAAAGGGGTATTATTCCACACTATATTGTGGTACTGAAGCCAGACGGCTCGGTGAGACCTATTCTAAATCTGAAATATTTGAACACTTACATACAAAGGTTCAAATCAAGATGGAGTCACTCAGAGCAGTGATAGCGAACCAGGAAGAAGGGGACTATATGGTGTCCCGGGACATCAGGGATGCTTCCTCCATGTCCCAATTTGCCCTTCTCACCAAGGGTACCTCAGGTTCGTGGTACAGAACTGTCACTATCAGTTTCAGACGATGCCGGTTGGATTGTCCACGGCACCCCGGGTCTTTACCAAGGTAATGGCCGAAATGATGATTCTTCTTCAAA
Source organism: Pseudophryne corroboree (assembly GCF_028390025.1). Classification (NCBI taxonomy): domain Eukaryota; kingdom Metazoa; phylum Chordata; class Amphibia; order Anura; family Myobatrachidae; genus Pseudophryne; species Pseudophryne corroboree. The sequence continues at coordinate 580,895,631 of NC_086448.1, forward strand.
GAAAATGGACGATATCCTGATAAGGGCAAGGTCCAGAGAACAGTTGGAGGTCGGAGTAGCACTATCTCAAGTAGTTCTACGACAGCATGGGTGGATTCTAAATATTCCAAAACCGCAGCTGTTTCCGACGACAATTTGCTGTTCCTAGGGATGATTCTGGACACAGTCCAGAAAAGGGTGTTTCTCCCGGAGAAGAAAGCAAGGGAGTTATCCGAGCTAGTCAGGAACCTCCTAAAACCAGGAAAAGTGTCAGTGCATCATTGCACAAGGGTCCTGGGAAAAATGGTGGCTTCTTACGAAGCGATTCCATTCGGCAGATTTCACGCAAGAACTTTTCAGTGGGATCTGCTGGAAAAATGGTCCGGATCGCATCTTCAGATGCATCAGCGGATAACCCTGTCTCCAAGGACAAGGGTGTTTCTTCTGCGGTGGCTGCAGAGTGCTCATCTACTAAAGGGCCGCAGATTCGGCATTCAGGACTGGGTCCTGGTGACCACGGATGCCAGCCGGAGAGGCTGGGGAGCAGTCACACAGGGAAAAAATTTCCAGGGAGTGTGATCAAGTCTGGAGACTTCTCTCCACATAAAACAATGCTCTAAGCTTAGCAAGACCTCTGCTTCAAGGTCAGCCGGTATTGATCCAGTGGGACAACATCACGGCAGTCGCCCACGTAAACAGACAGGGCGGCACAAGAAGCAGGAGGGAAATGGCAGAAACTGCAAAGATTCTTCGCTGGGCGGAAAATCATGGGATAGCACTGTCAGCAGTGTTCATTCCGGGAGTGGACAACTGGGAAGCAGACTTCCTCAGCAGGCACGACCTCCACCCGGGAGAGTGGGGACTTCATCGGGAAGTCTTCCACATGATTGTGAACCGTTGGGAAAGACCAAAGGTGGACATGATGGCGTCCCGCCTGAACAAAAAACTGGACAGGTATTGCGCCAGGTCAAGAGACCCTCAGGCAATAGCTGTGGACGTTCTGGTAACACAGTGGGTGTACCAGTCGGTGTATGTGTTCCCTCCTCTGCTTCTCATACCCAAGGTACTGAGAATTATAAGACGTAGAGGAGTAAGAACTATACTCGTGGCTCCGGATTGCCCAAGAAGGACTTGGTACCCGGAACTTCAAGAAATGCTCACAGAGGACTCATGGCCTCTGCCGCTAAGAAGGGACTTGCTTCAGCAAGTACCATGTCTGTTCCAAGACTTACCGCGGCTGCGTTTGACGGCATGGCGGTGGAACGCCGGATCCTAAGGGAAAAAGGCATTCCGGAAGAGGTCATTCCTACCCTGGTCAAAGCCAGGAAGGAGATGACCGCACATCATTATCACCACATGTGGCGAAAATATGTTGCGTGGTGTGAGGCCAGGAAGGCCCCACGAAGAAATTTCAACTCGGTCGATTCCTGCATTTCCTGCAAACAGGAGTGTCTATGGGCCTCAAATTGGGGTCCATTAAGGTTCAAATTTCGGCCCTGTCAATTTTCTTCCAGAAAGAATTGGCTTCACTTCCTGAAGTCCAGAAGTTTGTCAAGGGAGTACTGCATATACAACCCCCTTTTGTGCCTCCAGTGGCACTGTGGGATCTCAACGTAGTTCTGGGATTCCTCAAATCACATTTTAAACCGCTCAAATCTGTGGATTTGAAATATCTCACATGAAAAGTGACCATGCGGTTGGCCCTGGCCTCGGCCAGGCGAGTGTCAGAATTGGTGGCTTTGTCTCACAAAAGCCCATATCTGATTGTCCATTCGGACAGGGCAGAGCTGCGGACTCGTCCCCAGTTTCTCCCTAAGGTGGTGTCAGCGTTTCACCTGAACCAGTTTATTGTGGTACCTGCGGCTATTAGGGACTTGGAGGACTCCAAGTTGCTAGATGTTGTCAGGGCCCTGAAAATATAGGTTTCCAGGACGGCTGGAGTCAGGAAAACTGACTTGCTGTTATCCTGTATGCACCCAACAAACTGGGTGCTCTTGCTTCTAAGCAGACGATTGCTAGTTGGATGTGTAGTACAATTCAGCTTGCACATTCTGTGGCAGGCCTGCCACAGCCAAAATATGTAAATGCCCATTTCACAAGGAAGGTGGGCTCATCTTGGGCGGCTGCCCGAGGGGTCTCGGCTTTACAACTTTGCCGAGCTGCTACTTGGTCAGGAGCAAACACGTTTGCAAAATTCTACAAATTTGATACCCTGGCTGAGGAGGACCTGGAGTTCTCTCATTCGGTGCTGCAGAGTCATCCGCACTCTCCCGCCCGTTTGGGAGCTTTGGTATAATCCCCATGGTCCTGACGGAGTCCCAGCATCCACTAGGACGTCAGAGAAAATAAGAATTTACTTACCGATAATTCTATTTCTCGTAGTCCGTAGTGGATGCTGGGCGCCCATCCCAAGTGCGGATTGTCTGCAATATTTGTACATAGTTATTGTTACAAAAATCGGGTTATTATTGTTGTGAGCCATCTTTTCAGAGGCTCCGCTGTTATCATGCTGTTAACTGGGTTCAGATCACAGGTTGTACAGTGTGATTGGTGTGGCTGGTATGAGTCTTACCCGGGATTCAAAATCCTTCCTTATTGTGTACGCTCGTCCGGGCACAGTATCCTAACTGAGGCTTGGAGGAGGGTCATAGGGGGAGGAGCCAGTGCACACCACCTGATCCTAAAGCTTTTACTTTTGTGCCCTGTCTCCTGCGGAGCCGCTATTCCCCATGGTCCTGACGGAGTCCCAGCATCCACTACGGACTACGAGAAATAGAATTATCGGTAAGTAAATTCTTATTTTATCAATTAACAAAATGCAAAGTGAATGAACAAAAGAGAAATCTAAATCAAATCAATATTTGGTGTGACCACCCTTTGCCTTCAAAACAGTATCAATTCTTCTAAGTACACTTGCACACAGTTTTTGAAGAACCTCGGCAGGGAGGTTGTTCCAAACATCTTGGAGAACTAACCACAGATCTTCTGTGGATGTAGGCTTGCTCAAATCCTTCTGTCTCTTGATGTAATCCCAGACAGACTCGATGATGTTGAGGGCTCTGTGAGGGCCATATCATCACTTCCAGGACTCCTTGTTCTTCTTTACACTGAAGATATTAGTTAATGACATTGGCTGTATGTTTGGGGTAACTGTACTGCTGCAGAGTAAATTTGGAGCAAATCAGATGCCTCTCTGATGGTTCTTCATGATGGATAAGTACCTGCCTGTATTTCTCAGCATTGAAGAAAAAATAAATGGGCAACGCTGAGGACTGTAGACGCAGTGGTCAGCCATGGAAACTTACTGCATCAGCTGAAAGACACATCATACATACTTCTCTTCGAAATCGGATGATGTCCAGCAGTGCCATCAGCTCAGAACAGGCAGGAACTTGTGGGACCCAGGTACACCCATCTACTGTTCGGAGAAGTCTGGATAGAAGTGGTCTTCATGGAAGAATAGTGGTCAAAAAGCCATACCTTCAATGTGGAAAAAAGGCTAAGTGACTCAACTATGCACAAAAACATAGGAACTGGGGTGCAGCAGGTGCTCTAGACTGATGGTCTCTTTGATATAGCTACTATGTCAAAGAGATCACAGGCTTGCCAATGCAGTGCTGGTTCACCTATGGGGGAGGGTGGGCTAAAAAGTATGGCATGCACACCCTAGAGGCTACCATCCATGTGCTGAAAATAACCTGGACTCATCTTTACATCCCTTGGGCAATGAACACTTGTTTATAAACAGGACTGGAATCCATGGAGTGATGACTTTTCCATCCTATTGGTCCCAGTTTAATGGACAGCGGTAATTAACACCAATGCTCATTATAAGAAATGAGATTCATCATAGTTATAATAAATATCTAAAATACAAAAAAATCCATAAATATAAACCACTCACTCATTACAAACAAGCACTACAAAATTATCAGGATGATCAAGTGGTCAGTATGATGTTATACTCATTTCACATCTATTATTCATTGTGTTGATTTTCCTCTTGGGTTTCTATTTCATCAGTCGAAGAAAAAAAAAGGCTTTATTTTTATTTTGTCTTCATCAAAAAAAAATAAAGAATCTTTTATTTTACAGTACATACATTTAAAACATACCTGGCCGTGAGCCCCACACGTGTAGTTCATTTATTCCCATTTATTCATATATTATACAGGGTAGCATCTGTGAGCTGAGTGGAGGTAACTGTCAATCATCTGCAGTTCTGACCATGCATATTTTTTTGCAAGTGGCTGAGAGTAAAGGCCCATATAGACGGGCCGATGCGGGGAGAGATGTGTGCTGAGCGAACCGCTCAGCACACATCTCTCCCGCCGCTCAGCACAGCGTGATCTGTGCTGAGCGTGCGGGGGGAGACGGGGGCGCCGCTCACTTAACCCAGCGGGTGAAGTGAGTGACACGCTAGATTGGCTTGCACGGCAGGCCAATCTAGCAGCAGCGATAGCGATGCGCGGGGCTGCGCATCGCTATCAGGGGTACACAAGGAGCGATCAGCCTTATATTCTAAGCAATCTAGTCAGATTGCTTAGAATATCGCTCCGTGAGTACTCCCCTTTACTTTCTCTCTAATGTTGATACCTTAAAGTCACAATGTGAACATTTTATTCACAAAGCACACCACACACGTCCCACATACTTTTCATTCATTTTATATGCATGGTATCATTCTATCAAAGTCTCATCTGGTAGCAAAAAAATTAATTGCTGGAAATTCAATATTACACTTTGGGAAACTCAATGTAACTCAATTTGTTTCTTTATATAGGCAATGTGCATGAGTGAAAATGCGAGTGTTAAATATTATAGACACACAAGGTTTGGAGCTCTGTTTGACACTGTCATGGTGACGGAGCTCATTACTTGGTGAAAACTTCAGTCACATTATACATACAGTTTTCTAATACACATAATAAATACTTTGTCTTGTACTGTCAGTAATGAATGTTAAGTCATGAAAATACAGTTATCCTTTCCAAGCAAAAGGATCCACTGTTGCGCTACATAAGCAGTAATTTGTCAAATTATATTCTTGTTCCAATGTATTTAAACCGAATTAAATTCCAAGCCATATATTTAAGCACAAATCATTGGCTCAAGTGTTCTAAATCACAAAGAAAGCAAATCTAGCAAACTAGACCCTCGCCTGCTACATTTACAAGCACATCATTCTATAGCACAGTACAACTTGCATTTGTCTTATTAACCTCATTCAGTGCTTAAACTAACCAAAGATATGTAAACATGTCTTGCCTTGGGGAATGTAGGTTATTTCAATGTATAGACACATTTAAACAATTGACGTTCAGCTCAAAGGCAGTAAAGCTATACACAATTTCTATCGTTTGAAAAATATTTGAAAGAGAGATTTACATTTCTCAGTTGTTCATATATTTCTTATGAAATGGCCTTGTTTATAATGCTCAGTGCTATTAGTATGTGCTATATTTCTGCCAGATATTAAGAAGTTATCACTTAAAAAGCTCTGGCTAATCTAGCTTGTGCTGAGATGGATTTTTAATGAAAGTTTAATGAATGATAAATACTTGTTTCTTGATAAATGTTTAATTATGCCAATAATTACCAACTGCTGAAAACTACTGTTGTGTTAATAATGACATTTTAGTACACAAGCTTTTTTAATGAGTTACACAGCTATAAAAATCCAGAATTCTTTTGGGCAAAGCAAATAAAACAATGCAATAAACATATCCCAGAAATGCTTTCTGTTTTACGCTGGGCAACACAAATTGCAAATGAATTGTCCCATGCCTTTAACGTTGCATAGGCAATCTAATGGATGCTTTTTCTACACGTACAGATGTAGCCACGGTTATTGTGGCTGTGTCTAGGTGCGAGTGCGACTTTTTTGCCATGATGCGGGTGCGTCTTAGTCGCACCTGCAGCCATTAACATTACACTAACATTTTTATTCGTGTTTCTGTCATTACACTAACATTTTTCTTTGTGTGTCTTGCCTTTCTTTTCCCTCCTTCCTTTGCCTTTGTCTTCTGTGTCCCCACCACCCACCTTTCCCTTGCGCCCCCTTACAAACACTTTTCAGCCAGGGAAAGCGCTGAGTGACTCTAGAAGAGGGCATTTAGGAACGTATAACTCAAACACGAAAATCCTTATCTCCAGCTATCATATTTAACAATCCTAGCAGAATGCTATGGCAATCTCAGGGGCATGTAATTGTGTCACCGGCGGTCGCCTCACAATACCGACACCGGGATTCCCGCCCCCTAACAGTCCTGATAGTCGGCATGCCGACTAACAGGGACTATTTCCACTCATGGGTGTCCGCAACACCCACAGAGTGGGAATAGAACCTGTGGCGAGCTCAGCCCGCCATCGAGCCCGCAAAGGGCTTTGTTGCGCTCTCTCCTTCCCCTCGCTGGGCAGCTCGTAGCAGGGATCCCGGCATCGGTATGGTGACCGGCGGTCACACATACTCAACCCATCTCAGGGACTATCATGCATTCCTACTGTCTGTGATTCTGAACACTTGCTCTACTGTATAATGTAATGTAATGTATTGTAGCCCACACACCAACAATCCTGGACTGTGCCGATGACTGTCCTTAAAAGTCACCAAAATCCACACATGTTGCAAAATATCGGTTCAGTAATTCGGACCCAAAAATGATCGGAATCAGCAAGTCACCCAAAAATCACAGATCATCAGCGTTATCAGATTGGCAAACTGAATTGCCGATCAGAGCAACGGATCAGCCATCGGGTATTCGCCAATATAATGTCAGACTGCAGCACCCGACTTCTATCACTGTGAAGGAGCCGGGATTTTGGCTTCACCTCACTCTGAGGATAACACCCTGCTGCAGACTGTCAATCACTTGACATCTGCAGCTGTTTTGATTCGTACAACGCACAAAGTACCAAACATGAGTAATTTATGGCATGGGAAGCAGTAGTGTCGGCACCTGAATCAGGCCACATGTGCAGCCAATGATGTGGTAGCGTATTCTGCAGAGCAGTACTGTTTCCCTGAATTTCAATCAGTGTTATGCTACTGCAATACTGGCATCAGGAACCATATTAAATAGTTCTTGCCCACTTTAATGGACCCCACTGACAGCCTATATACAATGCACAAGGTTATCTGTTGACGTACAGATGTAGCCACGCTGGTTGTGGCAGCGACTAGCCATGGCTGTGACTCATTTAGCATGATGCGTGCGCATGCCAGCGTGCGTATATTCACACCCGCTAACGATAGGCATTACATTGACTAGTTGCGGGTGCTGATAGTCGCAGCCTGGCGTACCATGTGCCCGTGCCGCAGGCTGAATGAGCGTGGCTACATCTTTACATAAAAGTCCCTGTAATTGGTGACCTGATGTCAAAAAGTGATGTGGACGCAAATGCAGAGTGACATGCATTATGGACACAATGAGTCTTATAGCAGGAGCTATAAAGCAGAGCGTTCTCAATTAGGCAAAGTTCAGTAATGGTGTGTTCATGCAAATGCAACTTATCCAGACTGGCAATTATGCCTGCACGCAATCATTATTGCTAATATTATACCAGCATGCAAGGTTTGGAAGCTAAAGACAGGGCCGTAAGTAGGGGGGTGCGAGGTGTGCCATTGCCCACGATACTGCGCCATAACACCTGCATATGGTTTGCATGGCAGTGGCGGATTTAGCGGGGGGCGATCAGGGCGAACGCCCCCCCTACATATACCGGCAGCGGGATGGAGGCCGGGTCCCGCTGCGGTATTGGGAACGGGTTGGAGAGCGGTGCAGCGCGGCGGCGGACGAGGAGAGAGAGGAGCGTCCTGACGCGCGTACAGTGACCTCTGATCTGAGCACGCCCCCTCCTTCCTGTACGCGCGTCAGGAGGACGCTCTCTCTCTGTCTTCGTCCTCCGCCTCGCTGCACCGCTCGGCACCCGTTCCCAATATCGCGGCGGGACCCGGCCTCCATCAATGATTAGGTGTGTGTGTGTGTGTGTTGTGTGTGTGTGTCCCATTTCTCCCCCCTCCTCTCTTCTCCCGGCATTATGTCCCTGCATTCTGTTGCCTCATTCAGCGTGCTATAATGTGCACTTCGGCTCATACAGTGTGCTATAACATTGGCTCATACAGTGTGCTATAACATTGGCTCATACAGTGTGCTATAACATTGGCTCATACAGTGTGCTATAAAGTGAATTTTGGCTCATACAGTGTGCTATAATGTGCACTTCGGCTCATACAGTGTGCTATAACATTGGCTCATACAGTGTGCTATAACATTGGCTCATACAGTGTGCTATAAACATTGGCTCATACAGTGTGCTATAAAGTGAATTTTGGCTCATACAGTGTGCTATAATGTGCACTTCGGCTCATACAGTGTGCTATAACATTGGCTCATACAGTGTGCTATAAAGTGAATTTTGGCTCATACAGTGTGCTATAACATTGGCTCATACAGTGTGCTATAACGTTGGCTCATACAGTGTGCTATAACGTTGGCTCATACAGTGTGCTATAACGTTGGCTCATACAGTGTGCTATAAAGTGAATTTTGGCTCATACAGTGTGCTATAAAGTGAATTTTGGCTCATACAGTGTGCTATAAAGTGAATTTTGGCTCATACAGTGTGCTATAAAGTGAATTTTGGCTCATACAGTGTGCTATAATGTGCACTTCGGCTCATACAGTGTGCTATAACATTGGCTCATACAGTGTGCTATAACGTTGGCTCATACAGTGTGCTATAAAGTGAATTTTGGCTCATACAGTGTGCTATAAAGTGAATTTTGGCTCATACAGTGTTGTATAAAGTGGATTTTGGCTCATACAGTGTGCTATAACGTTGGCTCATACAGTGTGCTATAAAGTGAATTTTGGCTCATACAGTGTGCTATAACGTTGGCTCATACAGTGTGCTATAACGTTGGCTCATACAGTGTGCTATAACGTTGGCTCATACAGTGTGCTATAATGTGAATTTCAGCTCATACAGTGTGCTTCAATGTTGAATTTCTTTGTAAGAATATCCTTGTGTCTATCCCATGCATGTTTAAATTGCCCTACTGTCTTATCCTCTACCACCCCTGATGGAAGGAATGGCGATTCGGCAGTCTGTATCACCAGTGCGCAGGGTTCTCTCCACTAACTGGCAACATTTTATTAGTAATGGCAACAATAGGAAATTTTAGAAGCGAACGGGAAGGGCATTACTAAGTGGGAGGGGCTATGATTAGGGGGAGGAGTCATAATTCTTAAACCGCCCCCCCTAAAAGTTAAGTCTAGATCCGCCACTGTTGCATGGTGCCTATAACGGCACCCTGCAGTCATTAGCGCTACAAGGAATGCTCCAGCAAGTGCTCTACTTCCACACTGCCGTCCCGTTAAGCCGCTGGTTAAAGAAATTGCATTATATCACTATTAACATCTAAACAACAGTAAACAGAAAATATTTTCTCTGTTACAGCTGAAGAAGAAGAGTAGAAAAAAAGAAAAGTATGTTTTATACTTTAGTGTCTGTTACATTACAATAAATCTGTGAGAAGGCTGATCACAGAGCTCAAGGTCAGAAATGAATTAGGGACATAGTTGTGACATTATTAACACTGAAGAGTCTGACTTAACATTGTTAACAATAATTCCTTGCCTATTCTGGTGTAACCATGTCTACTGTAAGATACATTTATTAGACTTGACTTTGTCCTACATTAATCAATGTGATATGCTATGTGGTCTATGAGCATTGTGCTATAATGCCTATTATTTATACAGGAAATGTAGTGTCATGCATCTGGTCCTTTCTTTCAACTGCAACCTGATAAAGGCAGGTTGCAATATATAGTATAATTAACAAATGTGGCAAAAACAATTGATGCGTAGAAGCATTTGAAAGACCGATCATTAAAACTAACTTGCTAACACATCATTCTAAAAGTTACTGAACACTCAACTGGACATAAATAAGTGGGAAGGTTTTTAAAATGCATATCATAACACTGGCAGAGATTACCTATCATTTAGGGTCCTATTCTTTATCTTAATTATCAGGAGCCAATACAGTATATAATTAGTTGCGAGCGCCAGAAGCAATCCAACATTGCTCCGGCATGGAGACAGCTGATCCGAAGATCAGCTGTCCCCGCGAATACTGAAATTTAGCCCTGACGATCCTGGCTTGGCAGTACTACTGCACATGCATGAACTAGGGTTTGTGCATGTGCGACTTCTGGTGGAAGGAGCAGAGTGGGTGGCAGAGGAAGTCAAACAGATTCCTCTTTGCAACCAGGGCTCCTTCCCTGTAGGTGCAGGAACAAACGCCATCTGAAGATGGCAAAGGTTCCCACAGTCATGCTCCTAAAATATTCTACTTTTGCAGCTTGATGAATTTAGGCCCCTATACTAGTTTTTGGAGAAAATGGGTCAGGGCGGGAGTGAAAGGTAAGCAGGAGATATCCATGATATCTACTGCGCAGCGGTACCTTTAGAATAAATAACCCTGACAATGTATACAAAGGTAGGTGAAAACTTTAATTTTCACCTGTTTTTGTATAACTTAAGTGATGATGAAAAGACCCCTTAAGAGGTTCAGTGACTGTGTTTATGTGGGCAGACTGGTGAAAAGTTGGTTGGCAATGCTGCCTCATAGCACTGTGGACATGGCACGCCCAATCAGGGCCGTGTGTGTGTGTGTGTGTGTGTGTGTGTGTGTGTGTGTGTGTGTGTGTGTGTGTGGGAATGGGGGGGGGGGGTTTACGTTCTTTCAGTGTTTTAATGATTTTCCTTTGGGTACTGCGCTTACTCCAGTTTCCTCCCACATGAGACAAAATAAATATAAATATAAGATTTGTAAAAAGCTTGACATTGTGCTGCCAAAATTAAATGATAAGTTCCTTAATGGCACGAACAGGCAAGTGCATTAAGTTTGTATTCTCTATTATGCTGCAATTTCTAGATAATCAAATATAATTAGAGGATACTTATACTTGTAATACTCAGAAGGATACGGAGTGAATGTGATCATAAGATTTTTTTCAGTACTGTATTTGCATGATTATGAAAAGAAATTTGAAATTATACTTCTCACCTGTCATGTATGTATCAATGAAAGCACTTTTTTTTTTTAATAACTAAATGTTGCTAACTATTGGTTAATATATCCAGTACTATGGAGAATGTTATATCGGTCGTTTCCGAAGATGGAGAGTAGAAGCATTCATGCATCAAAACTCATCCAGCCACTCTGACATGCCACAATTACTTACATCCTGGTGTGTGTCTTGATTAATTATAGGCGCTAATGATGTTAGGATCTCATGAGCCACCCCACATTTTGCATCTCTTTTAACCCCTACAATCCTTCAGTGAGAGCAGATGATTAGATACCTATAGAATTGGACATAATGCTCATTAGGTTACATCATAGTGAGCTACTTGGAGGATTCCAGTAGTCTTTCGTGGTCACATGAAGGTGTATGTCATGAACCCACTACAGATCTCATTCAACATTACAGCACCTTCTTTAAACTTCTATTCAACAAAACACAGTACAGTACAGTGTATAGTATATATTTATTCCTGTAGCTCTTCAGTGGGAATGTAAAATAGATCACTAAGGTATCTGCCCACGGGATGAAACGTAAGTAAACATACCAACAACCATGACACCATTTGGAACAGAACCATGGAACTATTATCACACAACCCATATAATAAAAACTAAAGGATTAGGCCACAGTCATGTCATGGTTTACCAATGATGCTGATATTTCCAATGGTGCTGATTTGGGCGGCTAATTATCCAGGCCTGGGCTTATTGGAGGGGCTATGGTCAGCTGTCTTCGGCAGATCACATAGCCATGTCCACAGGAGACGGCATCTATGGGAAACGACTTCCACCTGAGTGCACATGCCCCCTGCCCTCACCTCCATGTTACCCTGTGGGTGCAGCAGCTGCAAATTTTCCCCTGTGCGGTCAGTGGTGACACTATGCAGTGCCGGGAAAACTATTTGTACATTTTTTAGGGGGCATGGCCACACCTCCCCAGACCATACCACGCCCCTCTCCTTAGTACCCAGGCTTGTGGCCACTCTTGGCAGCCCTGCACATTTCACAGACACCGGCACAGACTATTTTAGGTTGGCCAGTTCTACATGTTTGTGAGTACAATTGAAGTGGGAGGGCTTAGAATATCAGGGAATGTAAACTTATTTATTTCAAACCAGTGTCTCACAATATAAGGCTGGATGTGTTGTAAAAAAAGGAGAAAAAAATATATGTACACCTTTTTGTGGGAGATGATGTTACATTATAAAGGTTCAAAGAAAACTATTGCTACCTTCCCCCAATCCTAAAATTACATGTTTAAGGCCCCACTCTGACAATGTAGCCCATATTCTACAATGGGCTAACATCATCTAAAGCTTAACTTTTCAGCCTGGTAATTGCTGCATTTTGCAGTACCTATAGAAAACAAACGGGGATTGTTTCTGAGTGTAAAAAGCTTGCAGTGCTCCAAAATGTCAAAAAACAATTGCATTCCGAAGGCCGACAGCATTTTTGGGCTTAACCAACAGGCCCCCAAATGTGATGTATAAACTAGGTTATGTACTGTAGGATTATAAAAATTGTTGATTAGCATGTCGCTCTGCACTAACAACAAATGCAAGTCTTGTCTTCTTCGTTTTATCGATCTGCAAGGTCATTTCGGAAGTGGACAGCAGCCAGAGCATTCCTGGTGAAATCTTATGCACAGTTTATGAAATAGTGTGGTCCAGTGGTTAGCATTGCTGCCTTACAGTGCTGTGTAGAGTTTGTATGCCCATGTAGATTACATGGATTCTGACAAAAAGCCTAATATAAATATAATCAGTGCCTGGTAGGGAATTTAGAGCGTAAGCTCCATTATTGCCGGTACTAATGTGAATGTTTCCGTATTCTCTTTACAGTGCTGACATGTTGGCGCTATACAATAACAAATATAAAAATGTAACACTTTGCCTCAAACGATACAAAGTTTTCTATAGTATAATGAATTGAATAAGCCTTTATATTTGAGAAAATACACAAATGAAGTGCGCTGTCAGCGGCAGCCTGTACTGGGAAGGTCAGTTCCCTAAATAATACGGGTAAGGAGGAAAAATAGGTACTGGCGCCGGCTGAAATCGAATATGAGATGAATGACTCAATTAATAAAGTTTAAAAATGATATTTAATAAACATTCATCAAAGAGAGGATATCTCACCCCTCAGAAGTAAAAACACAAGCAATTGCTGTACAATAAAAAAAAGCGCTTTGTAGGATCCCACTAGCTTAACCCTGTTTAGAAATAGCTGGCACCCATCAGACCAGCGAAACGCGTTGAGCTTCAGCTTGTAGGACCACAAGTACCAGCACCCTCATCCACCTCCTGGCAAACTTTGGACCCATCAGCTTCCACTAGGATGAAATTCCGACACAAGTTCTTCATTTGACTTGGACTCATCCCCTTCTGCCATTTGGATCTCAACTGCAAGAGAGACCTAGGAGACTTATCTGGAATCCAGTCTGGTAAATGACCTCATACCTAATTGAACTTGTGGGCAAATGTGGAACAGTGTCCTAGCCAGGAACTGTGGACATTATTTCTAAACAGGGTTAAGCTAGTGGGATCCTACAAAGCGCTTTTTTATTGTACAGCAATTGCTTGTGTTTTTACTTCTGAGGGGTGAGACATCCTCTCTTTGATGAATGTTTATTAAATATCATTTTTAAACTTTATTAATTGAGTCATTCATCTCATATTCGATTTCAGCCGGCACCAGTACCTATTTTTCCTCCTTTATATTTGAGAGTTGAAAACTACAAATGTGCACTCTTCATCTGTAGAAAAAAAGAACTTGTCCCCTAAACACTGCATAGTAGATAACAGAGTAAGCTTTTTGAATTGTTCCTTGTGATTTATCCCGGGTCTGCCCAGTACAAATCAAATTAACATTTGGCTATTACCCCCAGAGTAAAGAGATCAGAATCAGTGACGTGCGGTGAGGTCTTTGGCTGGGGAGGCATAATTTTATATATATTTTATTTTATTTATTTTTTTCACATCAGATCTTAGTCCATTTTTGCACCTCCCTGCAGCCTATCGTAGGTGTGCGCAGCTAATTTTATTAGGGGGTTGCTCTGCCAGAGAGGCGTGTCTAGCACAGTCTTTTGTGCGTGTCTAGCACCACCCAGGGACATGTCTTGCACTGTTTTACATTCTCTCAGTAAAATCACATGGCTTAATCTAATTTGTCCCTAGTTCCTAATATTACAAGTAGATATAATACACCCCAGGAAAAAAAATAAACATAATGGTGCGACCACCGGCTGGTACGGACTGTCTGCTATGGCATAACCCTGAGTCCTAGCTACCGCTGCACCCTATCGCTGCTTGCACTTTCCCAACCTATACCTGACCCAGTGGCAGAACTAGCGAGTGATGGGCCTACGTGCATATGCATTCCCCTCCCCCTGCCCCCATACACTCCCCACCTCTTGCAACCCCCAGCACCTACACCCTGATTTTGATTACAGCACTCGGTATGAGCCGAAATTCACATTACGCTACACAGTATGAGCCGCAATTCACATTACGCCACACGGTATGAGCCAAATTCACATTACGCCACACAGTATGAGCCGCAATTCACATTACGCCACACGGTATGAGCCAAATTCACATTACGCTACACAGTATGAGCCGAAATTCACATTACACCACACAGCAGGAGCCAAATTCACATTACACCACACAGTATGAGCCGAATGTCACATTACCCCCATACAGTATGAGCCGAATTCACATTACGCCACACCGTATGATCCAAATTCACATTACCCCCACACAGTATGAGCTGAATTCACATTACGCCACACAGTATGAGCCGCAATTCACATTACACCACACGGTATGAGCCGAAATTCACATTACGCCACATGGTATGAGCCGCATACTAGAATAGGCCCCTAAACGCACTCCAAATACAATGCAAGCATTTGATCATCATGGGGGTTATGTAATAGGGTCTGAGTTCTCAAATGGTTTTGACACTTGACACAGGCCAGACAGAGCCCTCACATCGTGACATCGTGTGATGCCGCTATCAGGAAACTGTTACTGCAGCCCTGTGCGGATCCACACACTCCAATGTTCTTGGTGAAAAGAGTTACACATGATTAAAATTAAGCTGGCCACTTGGAGGGTGGTGATAGGACTGCGGTAATGTGTTGTAAACGTGTGTCCCCACTCCCCCCCCCCCCCTCCGTCTCCGTCCACCTCCCCGTGCGCACGCCAGTGCAGCCCATCCAGCTGACCCCTCTCTCACCTGAGACGCTGCTTCTGCTGCTGGCTGGGAGGGTGGAGGAGCAAGAACTAGACTGGAGAGTGCTGGCCACCGCCGCCGCATACTCTCCAGTTCCGGGCTTCCCGGGACCGCCGCTGCATTACTGTAGTGACCCGGGACAGCTCACACTAACTGCCGGGTCCCGCCTCAGCTTCTCCCACCGCCTCCGGGTGATTGGACAAGCGGATCCACCACTGGATCCGCTGTCCAATCACATGCAGTCATGCCTGAAAGCCCATCCCAGGCTGTCAGCGAGGCACTTTAATAAGTGCCGCTGTCGCCTTTCTTTCTAATGGGCTTTTAAAGCCCAGTGTTAGGCCCCGCCCCCCGCTGCATCCCCGTTTTCACTGCGTACGGGAGGCACTTGTTATGAGTGCCTCCCAAAGTAATTTCATAGGCTAACTTCATTAGAATAATATTAAGATACACATGACAGAATGTGTCTTATGTATCTTCTTTATATTATTTTACTCAGTGACAGGGGAGGCACTGCCTCCCCTGCCTCCCCTGACTGCACGTCCCTGATCAGAATACATGTTGTAGAAGCATCTCATGCTAATAGCAGGGCTGGCCAACCTGTGGCTCTCCAGCTGTTGTGAAACTACATATCCCAGCATTCCCTGCCACAGTCTTCACATTCTCTTGTAGCAAAACTGTGGCAGGGTATGCTAGGACTTGTAGTTTTACAACAGCTGGGGAGCCACAGGTTGGCCAAGCGTGCTGATAGTAAAAGAAAAATTCTACAGAAAAATTATACCCAATAGGCAATGCAGGTCGAAGCTAAACTTTAAGCCAACTGTGGCTAAACCTTGGCATGTTCCTCTCCTCCCCTTTTCAGGATTCAATGTTAAGTAACACTGCCTGTGCTATAAGGCACAACCTCTAACAGAGCTTTCAAGTGACAGTCATACAATACAGAAAGCATAACTGTGACCGCCATAATTCACAGACCAGCCCAGTATCTGCAATATACTGTAATCATCAGTACAGCATAACATAACACATAGTAGCCTACCCCCCCCCCCCCTCATTCTGCAGGAGACTCCTTGAAATATCAGCAATCGCCCTGACTCCCTGAAAAGTCCATCAGTCTCCCTGATTGCACCTTATCCCCATTATATAGATTTTACATTCCTGGAGTGAAAAAAAGAAATCAGAGATATATACATTCAAATGGGCTCATCAGTGCCATTTCCCTGCATTAGTTATAAGGCACAATGATTCCTATGGCTACCTGCTTATTAAATAAGGTTTCTTGTGGCCACTGGCAGTATATGGAATCTCTTGTGAAACACAGTACACAAGCAAATCCTGCAAAATACAGAAGGAGCCATGCTAATCGTGGCTCTGTTTGTGCTTGGGCGCGCGGTAAGGCGGACCGCCAGGAGCAAATGGGGTGCGCGTGCGTCATAGACACGCACGCGCCCCATTCAAAGTGAATGGGAACATCTGTGTACGCTCGGCGGTGGGCCGAGGCGCAGGTGCACCTAGGCACGCCGCTCGCCCCCGCCCGCGATGTAGCCACGCTCAATGAGTGTGGCTCCATCTGTATCAGTGTCTTTTCTTCAGCAAGTAGATCTTACTAACTTTGGGGCTTATTTACATTTGAATGTAAGTCATTTTTATGACACGCCTCTCAGGGGTAATAGTACACGTCTGTGCTGATACAGATGGAGCCTTCTTCATCTTGGCCTTTGATATGATTAACTGAGACTGGGCTGTCAGACTTAATCCCCTGATGTATTGTTCTCTCTGTATATTATTGCAGCTGGGTAGCTTTTTCAAAAGTAGGCAAGTATGGCATAACACAATACACAGAACATCACAATGACAGCCATACAATACACAAAGCATCCAAGTGACCGCCATACAATACACAGAGCATTGCAGTTACCGCTATACAATCCACAGAATATTGAAGTGACTACCACATAATACAGAAAATACTAGTGACCACCATAAAATACAAAAGACCTCACATTGATTGAAATACATATAGAGAACATGACAGCTACACAGCACAGTCCCTTGAATGTGATATGTCTGATACCAGTTTATGAAGCTGACCACAGAGCCCACTTCCCCCTACTCCTGCCTCCTTACAAGCTAAAGCTACAATGTGTTTTAAGGCTCATTAAATATAGAATAAATAAGATGGTCCCTGCCCACCAAAGTCTGATACGCAGCTGACAGCCAAGTATCACGCACAGCTCCCAGGGTAAATCTCCTGTTGTGTTACTATGAAAAAAGCATGAACTGCACATGGAAGTTTAAAGGATATCAATCAAAATGAAGCATACTTATTTTAAATTAACATTTGTGTATAAATCACACCGTCTGAAAGACAATGAAGCCCTGGCTCCAGTCAGGCTCCTAAGCTACATGGTGCCTGAATGATGCCACAGACATGGCCCCACCTCCTCAGACTCCTAGCATACTGTGTGTGGCCAGTGAGCCCGTACTAGGACCGGTGCAGACAGACACAGGACCCCAAATTTGAAGGGTGACCAGCAGTTGAACTATCATTGGTGCAGCAGATCCACTGCAGTGGGCCTCTGAGGACTATAGGGCTCACTGCTGCCCAAACAGTGAGTTATCCCCTGGCTCTCCTGCAGACCATTTTGAGCAATGTCGGATGACGCAGAGCAGAGAGCAGGCAGAGAGCAGGGTGGGCCTCACTGCCTGAGGGACATGCCCCTTACCTTAAAGAGGCAGGGCTGACATTATGTGTGCAGCTGCATCATTCTGCCATCTGAGCTGGACTAATAGAAGAGCTATGTCGGCTATCAGCACTGATGATCACAGCTGCGTAGTGCACCTAATTCACAGGCAGCTGTGACTTTTTCCTGATCCACAGCTGTCTAAATTAAAGGCAGCTCACAACCGGTCTAACCGGCATAGTTAGAATCTGCCTGACCGAGTGCCAAACCGAGGAAAGCTCAGGGGATGGGGGCCCCTGTCACGGACAGAGCAAAGGATGCTGTGTTCGTGCCATCATGCCCCCTATTCTCTGCACTGCTTGTACCCCTGTCACCCACTGCCTCCGCCTGTCACTCGCTGCTTCTCCCAGTCACCCACTGCCTCTCCCTGTCACCCACTGCCCTGTCACCCACTGCCTCTCCCTGCTGTCACCCACTGCCTCTGTCACCCACTGCCTCTACCTGTCACCCACTGCCTCTACCTGTCACCCACTGCCTCCCCCTGCCTTTCGGTGTCACCATCTGCCTCTCCCTGTTAACCTCTGCCTCCCTCTGCCTTATGCCGTCACCCTCTGTCTCTCCTCATCACCCACTGCTATGTGGCATATTGTTACATAGTTATAAAGTTAATGAGGTTGAAAAGAGGCAAAATGCCCATCGGCTTCAACCTGTATTTTGTGATAAGCTGTTCATATTATAATGCACCTGCTGAAGTAATGGTTTAGTACCAATTGGCAACAATGATTCTTACCACTCCCAGATTAATGTCACTATGTTAAATGCTATAACCATGGATACTTTTTCCAGTCTGCCATTAATACCTTCTCCGGCAGGGAGTTCCACATTTTTATTGCCCTTACCGTGAAGAACCCTTTCCTACGTTGTGTACGGAATTTTCTCTCCTCTAGCCTCAGCGAGTGCCCACATGTCCTATACAGAGTTCTTTTAATAAACAAATCCCCTGCTAACTCCTTGTAATGTCCCTTTACATATTTGAAGATATTAATAATGTCTCCTCTTAGACGACGCTTTTCTAGTGTATACATATTTATCCTAGTAAGCCTTTCCTTGTACTCCAGTGTCTCTAACCCTTTAATCAATTTAGTAGCTCGCCTTTGAACTCTTTCTAGTTCCCTGATATCTTTTTTTATAATATGGTGCCCAAAATTGAACTCCCTTGTCTCAATGCCCAGTTTTATGCATGCAATGCCCAGTTTTATTGTGAACTTGGGTTGGGGTTGAAGAGGGCGGTCCAAATTATATTTTTGCACCTGGGCCCACCACTCAGAAGTTCCGTCACTGAGGGTGATGACTGATCATAATCCTTTATTTGATGTGATAACGTTGCAGCAGCTCCTTTGCTGGTGCCTCCCCTCCAACACCTGGGATATGTGCTCTGCTGGAGCGCCCCCTCTGACACTCTGTACACTTGCCCTGCTGGCGGCTCCCCTCTGACACCCAGAACACCTAACTGCATCCCCTTTTAGTTGCATCCCTGAAACAATGTCCAAGACTTTTGTTAATTCTGGCAAAGTCATCCTTTAAAAATGTCTGCAGGAACAAGATGTAAAATTATCCCTGAAGTTATAAACACCCTCTACGCACAGCAGGCCTCTCTCACCTTAGCCTAGACCATCATGAAATCATCATGTCAGACATATGTAATAAATGTAGCTTGCCGAAATGCATCCTGATTATTTTCACAATTATTGGAAGGATGCTCTATGGGCTGATGAGTACTACATAGTGGAATATTTCCATCTGAGATCTGACCTATCACTATGGGCAGGATGTAATGTCGCCTGAGTTCGGCGACCGTGCGAGATGCCGGCCGAACTCAAACATTTTTTAAAGGGGCAATCACTTACAAGGCAAAACATACATTACATCACGCCCTATATGCCTGGAGAAATGCTTATACTGCATTCACAGTAAAACACTCTAACAGCCAAGAACAGCAGCGTTATTGTAATGGTTTACTACATTAGGTAGGGTTACCACCTCATCCCTTTAATTCTAGACATATATTAATTACACAGGTGCTGTGGCTGACCAGGTGAAATGGAGTCTTGAAGTCAGACAGCCACAGAACCTGTGTAACCCTAGCATTAGGTCCTGGACCATATGACAACTCTGAAGGCAACATGACTTCAGTACACTGTTAAGCTATTCCTCCAGCAGGAACTAGAGCACAGCAGGGTCATGCAAGAAGACAATGGGTGTAATTCAGAGTTGATCGCAGCAGCAAATTTGTTAGCAGTTGGGCAAAACCATGCTGCACTGCAGGGGAGGCAGATATAAAATGTGCAGAGAGAGTTAGATTTGGGTGGGTTATATTGTTTTTGTGCAGGGTAAATGCTGGCTGCTTTATTTTTTCACTGCAATTTAGATTTCAGTTAGGACACACCCCACCCAAATCTAAAGGGGGGTACACACGGAGAGATCGTGCTAGATTGCTTTGATTTTAAGCACGGATCTGCCGTGTGTATGCCCCCCAGCGATAGCGATGCGCGGCCCCGCACATCGCTATCGCCGGTGCTAGATTGAGCCTGCATGCAGGCTCAATCTAGCGGGTCGCTCACTTCACCGTTGTGTGAAGTGAGCGGCCCCCCGTCGGCTTTCCCCCTCGCTCAGCACATCGCGCTGTGCTGAGCGGGGTGAGAGATGTGTGCTGATCGGTCTGTGTTAAGATCGCTCAGCACACATCTCTCCCGTGAGTACCCCCCTTAAGTCTCTCTGCACATATCTGCCCCCCCTGCAGTGCACATGGTTTTGCCCAACCGCTAACAAATTGCTGCGATCAACTCTGGATTAGGGGCCTAATTCAGACCTGATCACTGCTGTGCGTTTTCGCACAGCGGGCGATCAGGTCTGAACTGCACTGGCACCGGTGTGCCTGTGCATGCCAGAGATGCGATCGGTATCTCTGACCAGCGATCGCCTCTGCCTGATTGACAGGCAGAGGCATTAGCTGGGCGGGTCGGCGGCGTTGGGCCACCATGTTGGGGGCGTGCCCGGACCATGCGAGGGGCGGGCCGCGGCAGCTGCGTGACATCACACGCAACCGATGTGACCCTGAGAGCACGCTCCCTGCCAGCACGCAGGAGATGCGCTGGTACTCTGCCATGCAATGCTTTTGTACCTGTGCTGCGGGGGGAGGGCCAGACATGTGGGGCAGACTTGCCGTGTGCTGGGCATTTCCCCGCATGGGTGGGTGGCTGATGGTAGGCTACGATCAGGTCTGAATTAGGCCCTAGGCCCAGTGATCCAAAATATAAAAAGAAAGTCTACACCAGAATTCATGAAGCACAACAATTTGGAGCTTTGGAATGGAATGGCCAGATTTATCCTGCTTTTACCTTCCCTAACACCTGGAACTGTCCTGCCACTTCTACACCTCAATAGACACACAGGGGCAGATGTATTAACCTGGAGAGGGCATAAGGAAGTGATAAACCAGTGATATGTGCAAGGTGATAAAGGCACCAGCCAATCAGATCATAACTGCTAATTTACATCTTGGAGCTGATTGGCTGGTGCCTTTATCACCTTGCACATATCACTGGTTTATCACTTCCTTATGCCTTCTCCAGGTTAATACATCTGCCCCATAGTCACATAAACAACATTAAAAAAAATGTAATAATAAAATTTAGAGTAAATAAAAGGGGCACATCAGAACTCGTAACAAGCGGACAGAATCATCTGCTGACATGGTTGTAATAAGGTTTTTCCTGCTGTAAATTACATATGGCTTCAGATTACTTTTCAACGGACTGAAAATTAAATTGTGTCATATGGGGACAGGGGCACAGTTTGGCCATGATCTGACATTTCTGACATCACCTTGGCTGTAAAAACAGGCTGCCCCCCCCCCATTGCAGTGGATAACATTATGCTGACTTTAGAATACAGACACTCAATTTATTAACTTAGTGAATTTGAAAACCAAGAGGGAAATAGAGTGAGAGCTGTGTGGCAATAGGGACATTATCCAGACCTTTACTCACGTCTTAACATTGTTGCCAACCATTAGTGTATTAACTTTATATATACACTAAACAATATTTTTGATTGCCAGTAATACAATTGAAGAACAATACAAACTACCTCTTTAACTGGAATACATTTTACATGACATACACTATGGTAGTTAGGGGTCTAAGTGTTGTTTATCGGCAATCTTTGCACCATTTTTAGTCTATAGACTACGTACATCATATTGATTTTTAATTATACAGCGGCAAGCCTGCATCCTAAACGGGATGGTATTGGTATCCCAGCGCACAGAATCCTGATTGTGAGAATGCAGAATGCGGCATCCCAACATACAAAATGCTTACAGGTTTAAGTATTTTAACACTAACCCTAACCCGAGTGTGGTATAATAGATAGATGGTGACTAGTTAGACAGTCAGTAGATAGACAACACATGTTGGACAGTCAAAAGGTCAACAGGGTCAAAATGTAGTCATGAAAAAAGTAGACAGTACAAAAGGTCAACAGGGTCAAAAGATGAAAATGGCCTACATTAAAAAGGTAGACACCATATTTTTTTTGCATTTTTGGGGTTTGTGTGGATAGTTTTGTCATCTGGGACCCCCAATTGTAGAAAGGCTTCGCTCGCCACAAGGTTTATAACTAACTCTATGCCAACATGGATAGAGAAGGTATGAAAAAGTCCCAAAACATGTCAAATAAAAATACCTATGACTACCTTTTTTATGTCGACCATTTTCATGTCGACCTTTTGACAGTCTACCTTTTTACCCTGTTGACCTTTTGTACTGTCTACCTTTTTCATGTTGACCTTTTGACCCTGTCGACCTAATGTCTGTCTAACATATGGTATCTATCTATTGACTATCTACCATCCGGATACCCCCTAACCCACTCCTCCCGCAGCCTAAGCCTAAAACTAACCCTGACACCAGTACTTACAGTACCATCGTAATACATAGAGATTCTGACCGTTGGGATACAGCTGTCAGCATTCTGACCGTTAGGATCCTGAGTACCAGGATATTAACTACATCCCTCTCAAACTAGAGTGCTGCAAATTTTCTAGCCATTTACGTTCAAAACAGTTGTGAATTATAACCGCTTCTGCACAATAACTTGTAGTAATACAGAACCTGTAACTCAATTACTATATTAAAATGCACAGTAATGAGATTTTTATTTTCATTTTGCGAGGAAAGAAATATACAGCTGGTGTTAAATAGTTAAGATACATGCCAGACATCTGTGTTTTATGAACACAGCAAATATGCGATTTTAATGGATTAAACCTAAAATAAATCAGCAAACCTCCAACATTTGTTTATAAAGTATGCTAAACATCCTAGGAGCTTAACAAAAGCCCTGACAAAAGTGAGACGTCCTTTTAATGAGTGAAACCTCACAGGTTTATCACAGCAACGCACATGCCAAAAAACTTTGATAGCTATTTGCTTTCATTAGTCATAATTAAACTTAAACATGCTTGAAAATAAATTATTGTTAGTGGTTCATGAAACGGATATCTGTGTGTGTGCCTATTACATACATCTGCTCTGTAACAATCAACATGGAGCATATTGTGCAAACTGTCACATTAATAATATTATGCTGATATTCAAATTTTCTGTCTTCAACTAAAGAAAGATTGAATGCCCTGCTGTTGTGTGGCCAAGATTGAAGAGGTGTCTCGCTGACATTGTTCAAAGTTTATGAAAATATATGAATACTCAAATGTCATTGGCTTCGCTCCTTCAACAGACTGTGGCTTTATGAGAAATCAGTCTTTTAATCAAAATGATTGAGTGCTTTAAGGCTCAATCCAAAGATATCAGCTAATATCCACAAAATGTGTGATTTCTGCAAGCTTTGCCAAGCTGTGCATATTGCGGTGCGTTTTGAAAGTGTTAATTTGAGTGCTCCAGATTGAAAATTGATCTAGGGGTACGGAGTTTTGTCAAGCAAAAACATATGGCTGCAGGCTCTGAGCGTGCTACGTGACAGTTGTTGAAGCTGTCACACTTGCAAACTTGATAACTGAGGTGACACATACGCAAATAATTTGCTTGTTTAGCAACAATTCAGAGTCTCATTAGTCATGTAAAAACTCGCTATTTAATGATAAAATAGAATCACTTAGGTGACACACATACACTCTCAGGCTAAATAAAGACAGTGATTAAGATGGAACAGATATTAACTAGTTCACTGCAAGGTTCTGAGATATTTGGCGTTCTAGATCTCTGCAATGCGCAAGAGGTTAACACAAACAGAATAATATGGTATTTTCACGTAATTATTGAACCAGATGGTGTTTTCTACTTAATTCTGCCATCAGTCTGGGAGTTTGATGTCTTACATCTGTACTTCGTGAAATAAATTTTGTCACTGACATTATTTCAGTTTTTCTCAAATATTTTAATCACTTTTACACCAAGATTTGCAAACATCTGCCACGATGGATGTCTGTGAGAAGGAATTGTTGGGAGAGAATTCCTCCAAGAATACACATTATTATCCCCGAGTTAGAGTTTGAATTTATTACCACTGTTGCTCTACAGCCTGATGCTCCTGCAGACTCCTATTAACCTTTTCAGCATTAGAGGAACTCAGGAAATCTATTAAACACACATATCTGGGAAACGGCAAAACATCAGTTTGATGTTCTACATGATAAACAGTAATAGGAATAAGCAATCACAAATCCTGGCAATGGTTAAGTTGGTTCAAACATGTAAAATTACTCTTTAGCAGGGTATAATCTCTAACATACACAGACCACCTGTAACTCTTCTACCAGCCACGAAAGTTCCTGAAAACATCTATCTATAAATATATATTCACAAGTGTTTTTGCAGACAAATGATAAAAAAGGTATGAAGACCTTGAAATACAGTATTCAAGTTACGCTTTTGCTATACCATTCCACTGAATGTTATTTAGCACTTCCATTTAGTATTTTGCATAATTTAGTATATGAATAGATTACATGGATAACGCGATATAGATTGATAACACTTAAGGCTAAATTCTGACAGGTGCAACGTTTCACTGCCAAATGCAGAATGACACATTTTGAAAATTGTGCAATCTACAAAGCAGACAAAAGATGAAGAGTACATGTCTAAGGGACAGATTTAACAATAATGCAAATGATAGATGACGGGGCACAGCAGATATCTCTGATATTGGCTGTGGTATTCTCATAAGGGATATCCATATTACATAAGTATCCACATTAATGTACAGAAAAAATATCAGTTTTCTCAGGATTGGGTGCAAATCTCCTATATAATAGCCCAGATCTGTGACTTTGTGACTCATTTGCTAACGCTGGGCGGAGTCACAACACTGGGCGGAGTTAGTCAAATGAGTCACAGATCTGGGCAAATCTATAGGAGACTAGGAGCAGAAGCAGATAGTATGGGCATGGCACAGGCAGGGGTGCATACCTCCCAGCTTTCTTCAGGCAGACAGGGGTGCATACCTCCCAGCTTTCTTCAGGCAGAAGGAGGGACACACGCGTGGCGAAAAGGGGCGTGGCCAACGAAAAGGAGGCGTAGTTTCACGGGAGGGCCCCCATTTTCGTCAGTGAGGGGGCATGCCCAGCGCTCTGTAAGATGCTGGCATGCCTCCAGGGGCGGATTATGAGTCCGGGGGGCCCAGGGCACTTGAGACTGGGGAGCCCTATCTCATTGCTGTGCCTGCTGTGGGGTTGGGGGCGTGGCCTAACCGCGGGACGCGTGGCCATGCCTCCTTATGTAAATTCCTTTTTTTTTTTTTTTTATGGAATTTTGGCCCCTCAGCTAGGACTAAATCCAGAGGAGGTGGTCGCTCCCCCCCTACACACCCGCACAGGCAGAAGAAAGCAGTGAGACTGCTGCCTCCCTGCAACACTACAGACCTGCCAACACGCAGCAGCTTGTGCTGACTGTAGCACAATGCTGCTGCTGTTGCTGGCAGGACGGGGAAGCTTCAGAGCTGGGACAGAGCTACTCCAGCCGGGGGGCCCCCTAAAAAAACTGTGGGGCCCGCGGTACGTACCCCCTGCCCCCCCCCCTTAATCCGGCTCTGCTGCCGGAACCCCCCCTTAATCCGTACCCCTGATGCCCCCTCTCCCTCTGTCTCAACTAAATAGACGCTGTGCGCATGCGCACAGCGTCTATTCACCGCTGCTCTGCTAAGCAGAACAGCGAGTACAGGAGCTTTCCAACTGCCCAATACCCCCCCACCCCCACCGTAGGACACTGCGACCCGCGGGTGGGACAGCGGGACAGACCCCAAAAAATGGGACTGTCCCGCGAAAATCGGGACAGTTGGGAGGTATGGAGGTGTGTGAGGGGGTATGCCGTACAGACAGACGGGCATCGGCTCACTGTGTGCTTGACCCCCCCACATCAGCATACTCAGCAGGGTCTCTCTGACGCGGAGGAGCGTCACTTTCTAGCACACTTCACACTTCTTAGCTGCAGTTTTGTGGGGCACCTGCCGCTGTGCAGGTTCCGTACTGCCTCTGTTATCTCCAGCCCCGGCAACCCCACCGCTAGCTGCAGCGCTGCCGCCCGCAGTGAGGTGCGCCCAGCTCCTTCACACACTTTAGCCAGCGGGTAGCACTGCAGAAGTCCGCACTGCTTGCAGGCTCCGACCCCCTTCTCCCTCCGGCCGCAGCGTCTCCTGGGGGCTAACCAGTCACTCCCAGTCTCCCCTTGCCACAGTGCCCGGCAGCCGTGAGGTCCGCGCCGCGTGCATGCTATGACCCCCTCCTCCCTCCAGCCACAGCGTCTCCTGGGGGCTAATCAGTCACTCCCAGTCTCCCCTTACCACAGTGCCCGGTAGCCGCGCGAGGTCCGCGCTGTGTGACTGAGGAGTGGGGGGAGGGATGCTGATGGGCAGAGGAAGCAGGACTCCAGCCTGAGAGAGTCAGCCATGCCAAGTCTCCAGCAGCAGCAGATCCCAACAGGTTGGAGTGGAACAGCAGCAGCCAGCAGCAGTGACTCCGGTAACACACATCTGTCTGTCACCACTGTTTTGTCCCTAATACCAATCTCTCCCGTGCCCTGTGTTCTGTCATGTCCCTGTCACCCCTGGCCTTGCCCTGTCACCCTTGGCCTTGCCCTGTCACCCTTATCCTGGCCCTTTCACCCTTATGCTGGCCCTGTTACCCCTATCCTGGCCCTGTCACCCCTGTGCTTGCCCTATCAACCCTGTCACCCCTGTCCTGGTCCTGTCACCCCTATCCTGTCCCTGTCATTTCTGTCCTGGTCCCGTCGCCCCTGTCCTGGCCCTGTTACTGCATACCCTCCAACTACCTTTTTGTCAGGTACAGTACCCGCAGCACCTCCAGACCCCTCCCCAATGCACCACACCTCCGCACCTTCCCCTCCACCACATGTGACACTCCACCCCTCCCCCACACGCTGTGCTTCCAGACCCCCTACACCACCCATGGCTCCCACTTCTCTGCCCCTCCACCACCTCCAGACCCCCTCCACCATCCACCCCCCATATATGTCTCCCCCCCTCCACCCGCAGCATCTGCAGACACCCTCCTCCATCTGCGGTCCCCCCCTCCCCCACCCATGGCATTCCCGCACCTGCCCCTCCACCACCTGCAGCGCCTCCGGACCCCGTTCCCCATCTGCCACACCACCCGTACCTGCCCCTCCCCTACCCACGGCGCCTCCAGACCCCCTACCCCACCCCCGGCACCCCCACCTCTTTCCATCCCACAGCACCTACGGAACCCTTCACCCATCCGCAACATCCCCGCACCTGCCCCTTTCCCACCCGTGGCACCCCTGCCCCTCCCCC